>NC_064429.1:11127500-11253777 GCF_023375975.1 Astyanax mexicanus
TGTTTCTGAACCAGCTGGTTGTGGCCTGTATGCTTCATTCTGTACCTCCTGCCGCTGTGCAGCTGTGTAAACAGGAAGTGGCTTGGGGAACGTGCAGATGTGAAAGGTGTCATGACCCAATAAAAGAGGTGGTCTCGGTCTGGATCAGCTGAATTATGGTCCGGTTGGTTTGCAGTGTAAAACAGGGAGGCAGTATTTGGCACAACACCTCGAATAGCAACTTGCTGAACTGACCAATCAGTGGGAGACAGTGGGGTATTATTTTTTTTTTTTTTAGATTAATTACACATTTGTTGCACGTTTCCACGGAGATCCACATTAAACATAAGAGCGAGTGGAAATGGAGGAGCTGCTGAACACTGTGATGTCATGTGACCAAGAAAAAAAGCCTAAAAACTCACTCCTCCTGTTTTTTCAATTGCAACCCGGCTGCAGGAGTTTCATCACTAAGTAGAAGTGTGAAAATTGAAAAAAATGAATTCCGTCCGGATAGGGGTTTAGAGCTAGTTGATTTCTCAATGTGCACATTTCCACCAATGTGAAACCGTTAATGTGGCACCGTTCTGGTTTGTGAAGCTAATTTTGAACTGGTTTTTCGCGTTTTCACCAACTAAAGTAGATTCTGGAACCAGGAATATTTGTTTGCAATGAGAACCGAAGAATACTAGTTTTTTTAGTGCGAAAACGTGACCGCTTCTGTTCACCACCACTGTGTAGCGCCCTCTGTTGGTGACGTATGATGTGATCACTGAAAAGCACCACGTTTTTAGAAACCTGAACAAAACTGGTTAAAAAACGAGAGTTTTTTTGGTGAAAAAGATATTACAATTTATTGTAAGATATTACGGGCGCTTATTGTCATTATAATAGACAACAAACCAAGTTGTATTTTTGATTTTTACACCTTTCCATACCTTATTTATTTATTTATTTATTTATTAATTATTTGTTCACTTACTTATATTTAATCCACTATTGTATAGTGTTCCCCTTCAGGCAACAAACCAAGTTGACCTTTTCATACCTTATTTATTTATTTACTTACTTACTTACCTACTTACTTATCTTTAACCCCCTATAGTATTGTATTTTTTTGTATTATTGCACATTTCCTTGGCATATTTATTTATTTACTTATTTTGTTAGTTACCCCTAACCTTTAACCCCCTGTTGTATGGTGTTGCCCTCAAGCAACAATCCAATTTTTTATTTACTTAGTTATCTTAAACCCCTTTTTCAACAAGCCAATTTTTTATTACACCTATATTCATACCTTATTTATTTATTTACTTCTTCACTTACTTATCTTTAACCACTTTTTTTTTTTTTACCTTTTTTGAACCATTCTTTGGGAAAACGACTTTTTTTTGTTGTTGTTGTCTTGCTGCATGATCCACCTTCTGTTGAGATTTAGTCATAGAGACCTATTTTAGTGATCTACTGATGAGTCGTCAGCCGTGCATCATTGCAGCTTGATTTAGAATGCGTCAATGTGTCTTTGCTGTCGTAATGATGGGAAAAGTCTAAAAAAAGGAAACAACTTTTTTGCAAAAGCAAAAAACTAATTATTTTAATTAATCATGGGTGTGGTTAATTTTGGGCATAACATGAAATAAACCAATCAGAGTGTCTCTTGCTCATCATTCTCTTTAAGAGTAGATCAGGTGAGCTCTGACTTTGGTGGATTGCTATTGTAACGGTGCAGCTACCTGGACTTGTTCAACAAACTCTTCTCAGCAGAGGAAACTGAGCTGGTTGACGCTGTGAAGGAGCTCCAGCAGCTCATTTACGGGAACAGCAATGTTATTTTATTTACTATTCTGTTTATTGTTGATGTAAAAGTTGGGTTTGTGCTGCTGTGTGTTCATGTGTGTGTAATAAGTGGGGGTGTACGCTCGGCTCGGCACAGCACCTGTTTTACCGAGATAGCGATGAACGTCTGATTGTTGGCGTCTGTCTAGGTTGTATTCAGTCAGTGGAGCTCCTGTGTTTTCTGTTGCCAAGATAAACAAGATAAAACTCCAGAAATGTACCTGAACACACCTCATTTCCAGAACACCACGCCATCAGTGTAGATATATTCAGAAGCTCTGCTGCTGTTTAAACCAGACAGGAGGAAGTAGTGAAAATAGACTGTTTGCTGGGTGTAAGATAGCGATGAGCATCACGACAGGTTTACACACTTCCAGACAGCACTGTATAATATCAGTTTCTGCGCTGCATTAGCTGGTATCTCGGCTGCAGTGTGTGTATAGTGTGTGGAGTTGTGTAAATGTGAGTTTGCTGAGTTGTGGCTTTAACCCGGCTCTGTTTCTGGGAAGCGGGCGCTCGGTTCTCTGGTTCTCTGTGGTTTTGGTCATTTATTGCTCTGCCGAATATCAAAGGGGAAGTGTGAACTGTCATCTCAGCTGTGGCAGCGGCAGGATGAGCCGCAGAGGACTGTGCAGTAATGAGGGCTGATACTCGAACCCGCGCTCAAACGCTTCCTCAGACGCTCTGCAGAACTGCACAGGGTTCTGTTCACGACCCGCAACTCTCAAAAATCCACGTGCACAGACCTCTCACCATTACAATTTACTGTGGACGAGATATCGTCTCAGAAATGAGTGCGATAAACTATTAACTATTATTGACATTTTAAGATCATTAGTGTTGCCCTCAGGCAACAAACCAAGTTGTAGAATTTTGATTATTACACCTTTCCATAGCTTAATTATTTATTTATTCGCTTATTTATTTACTTAATTATTCTTTTACTTGTATTTAGCCCCCTACTGTACAGTGTTGCCCTTAGGCAACAAACCAAATTTACCTTTTCATACCTTATTTATTTATTTACTTACTTACTTACCTACTTACTTATCTTTAACCCCATATAGTATTGTGATTTTTGATTATTACACCTTTCCATGCCATATTTATTTATTTACTTATTTAGTTAGTTACCTTTAGCCTTTAACCCCCTGTTGTATGGTGTTGCCCTCAAGCAACAAGCCAAATTTTTGATCATCGCACCTTTCCATACCTGATTTATTTATTTACGTACTTGTCTTTAACCCCTTTTTCAACAAGCCACATTTTTATTACACCTATTGATACCATATTTATTTATTTATTAATTCACTTACTTATCTTTAACCACTTTTTAATGGTGTTTCCCTCAGGCCACATTTTCCATACATATTAATTTATTTACTCACTTATTTACTTGTTTAGTTACTTATCTTTAACCCCCTATTATATAGTGTTGTCCTCAGGCAACAAACCACATTTTTTGTTTTTAAGTTACAGAAGTTACAGAATGTCACAAATCATCACATTTGAACTCAGGGCAACATTGTGCAGCAAGACCACTTTTTTGGGGTTTAATATTAAAGCAGTTGTGGTTATTCCAAAAAAAAAGAAAAAGAAAAGAAATCTATGTCATAAAGGGGTTAAATGCTACTGATATAATGATGATACTAGAATAACATAACAAAGCAATTATACCATTTTAAATACAACATAACTGTACTTAATCATAATTTGGGAAATATATATTTTGTTCTTCTTTTATTTTCCATAAATGGCACAATAATTTCGTTATAGAAAATGTAAATACTCTGACAGGTACATGATTGAATAGTTCTTTGCTGAATCAGATGGTTCAATAGATAAACTTTAAAAAATATATATTATTATTATTATTATTATTATTATTATTATTAAGTCTGCACTATATTGGAAATAAAATTACATTGCATTAAAGTTTATTCCTGCGATATTAAACAATACAAAAATGTAAATAAAAGCAGATCCTGCGTTACATTACATATAATGCACTGTGTGACCAACATTTCCATAATATAAATGACGCAGGACAGATATAACTCTATGGTATATACCTCTGGTAGATATGCAATAGAAAAATACAACAATTTGTTTTTTTCTTTTGTATCAAACAGCTTAAAATGTGTCAAATTTAATTAAAATTTCCTAATATGACAAATTATATACTGTAGAATAAAGATACAGCTTTTATTACACATTTTATTATTTATTTAGTGGTTTATGTATTTAATTATTAAGTATTTATATGTAGGTATTTAATACTGTAATGTATTTTATGATCCGCATATTAACGCAGTGTGTTGTTCAGTGAGCGGAGGATTTTACGATGCTTTCAGAAGAGGCTCAGCCAATCAGATTAAGCCCTGGTTATAGATTTAGGACAGATATAATTCTGCTGCTGTGTTGTGATTTTAAAGATGTTGACTCAGCGTTAGCAGATAGTTTTGGTTCGGCCGGACGCTGCTCTGATCTCTAGACGCTTCATTTTATTTTTCTGTTTTTCCTTTCAGTTTTTAATTTTTCCTGCTGTTTTTATTTAAAGCTGTGTTGATTTACTCCAGAGTTTTGGGTTTTTGGAGAGACAGTGTGAAAGCAGTGCACGTTCTGTAGTGAACACAGTAAGTTTGAGTGTGGGTCTGCCTCCTGTTTGATTAAAATGAACATTGTTGTTTTATTCTATAAACTACAGACAACATTCCTCCCAAATTCCAAATACAAATATTCTTATTTAGAGCATTTATTTACAGAAAATGGGAATTGGCTGAAAAGTTTTAAGAGTTCAGAAATCAATATTTGTTGGAATAACCCTGGTGGTTTTTAATCACAGTTTTATTTCATGTATCTTGGCATCATGTTCTCCTCCTCCACCAGTCTTACACACTGCTTTTGGATAACTTTATGCTGCTTTACTCCTGGTGCAAAAATTCAAGCAGTTCAGTTTGGTGGTTTGATGGTTTGTGATCATCCATCTTCCTCTTGATTATATTCCAGAGGTTTTTAATTTATTAAAATCAAAGAAACTCATATTTTTTTAGTGCTCTCTTAGCTGTTTACATGTGTAATATCTTATATCACACATCAGTGCATCCCTAATACTGACACTTTCTGGTTGTTTGATTGTTATATTTTACCAAACAACATTTCTATTTATTTTATTTACTTTGATTAGAAATTCAGAGATTTTAGATTGTGGCTCATTTACCATATTTCACTGAGGAAACTCCCACAGGCTGTTTAAATAAACAAAACTGAGAAAATAAATGATTATAGTGATCAGTTTTAGATTCTGATCTAATATAGTAAATGGATACAGTCAATTAATGAATAAATAACCAAATTAATGCAGTTTGAATAAGTGTGTGAATATAATGAGATGTGTGTTTCTATCACAGTGTCAATATAGGCCTATGTAATATCTGTATTATATCAGTATAATATCAGTATTATATATGTATAATATATTTATAATATCTGTATTATATCTGTATAATATATGTATAATATATTTATAATATCTGTATTATATCTGAATATCTGGGTCTGTTTATGACTGGTTCAGACTTTCATACCAGAAATATGAGCGTAACTATGTGTGTGTTATGAGTGTGTATTACCTCCTGAAACGTTTCTGGGACTAGTTTCATTATTAGAGTGAGTGTGTGTGTGTGTGTGTGTGTGTGTGTGTGTGTGTGTGTGTGTGTGTGTGTGTGTGTGAACTTCTCTAATCTAACTAATGTCTTTTCATTCTTTGTAACATCAAAGAGTCGTTCTGATGATACTTGTTCTGAGATGGTTTATGAAGTAACTTAACTCAGATTACCCATTCATTTCCTCTGAGTCTGAGTGTGTGTGTGTGTGTGTGTGTGTGTGTGAGTCATTCCGCTAGTGGTTCATGGTTGCGTGATCAGTCTGATGTTTTGTGGTCACTGAAACTGATGATTCAATTCCTCTTCATTCATAGAGGATTCGGACCAGCTATAAAAACATCTGGGTTCTGTGGTGCCGGTACTGAAAACCCAAACCTGAACATCACTGTATGTTATGTATGATGTTGGGAATTATTACAAATTATATCCAACAGATTTATTTCCCCAACACTTTATAAACCTGAACATCTTACAGACATAAAACCTACAACCACAATCATTCAAGAAGCACAAACCCAACAAACAGGAATATACCACCTTAAACATCAAACAAACATAAACCCCAAATCATGAACATCCAGAAAACTTGAACCCTGCAACCAAAAACATCTATTAAACATAAACCCTACAACCACAAACATCCATCAAACACCTACAACCTTCAACCACAGCATCCAAAAAACACAAAAACTCAGCATGAACAATGAACATCCAACACAAACCCTACCACCACAAAATCCAACAAACACCAACAACCTTCAGCCACAGACATCTGGCAGACATCAAATCTACAACCATGAACATCAATCAAACACAAACAACCTTTAACCACAGCATCTATCAAACACAACCCCTACATGTACAATGAACATTCAACAAACCCAAACCCTACAAACATAAACATCCAACAAACATAAATCCAAAAACCATGAACTAACCAACTATGAACATCTATCAAACAAAAAACCTACAACCACCAACCCTACAACCAGGAACATCCATCAAACACCAACAACCTTTAGCCAAAGACATCTAACAAACATCAAACCCACAACCATGAACATCCAACAAACATAAACTCTACCACCATGACCATTTATCAAAGATAAATCCAAAAACCATAAACATTGACCAAACACAAACCCAACAACTCTAAACATATAAACTACCAACTCTACAACCAGGAACATCTAACAAACACTAAAACCCTCCAACCATGAACATCTATCAACACCAACAACTTTCAACCAAAGCATATATCAAACACAAAACCTACATGAACAATGAACATTCAACAAACACAAACACTACAACCATAAACATCCATCCAACTCAATCCCTACCACCACAATCATCCAATAAACACAGACAACCTTCAGCCACAGACATCTAGCAAACATCAAATCTACAACCATAACTATCCTGAAAACACAACCCTACAACCACAAAACCTCAAACATAAAACCTACAAACTACAACACAGAATATAGAAATGTGGAATAGACTGGTTTTATTGGACCTTCAGAAACTGATCACAGTGATCTGGGTTCACTACCGTTAGTTTGAGGGTCATTAGGTCATTGGCTTTAAATGTTGTTCAGGTTTAGATGTTTAGATGTGTAGATGTTTGTTAGATGATTGGTGGATCTGATGGTGCGATTGTGTGAGGGTTTGTGGTGCTGCAGTCGTGCAGTAACGGTTCTCCTCTAACGGTTTCACTTCTGATTTCAGTATGAAATGGAAAAGTCTTGCGGGATTCGGTTCTCAGTAAATCTCATTCTGTCTTCTTCTCCTTTCTGCTTTTCTCCCGCTCTTTCAGTGCTCCTCAGCTGTGCTGGTTACTGCGATGAATGGTAACACTATCCAGCAGACCACGAGCAGCGTGCCGCTCCTAGCGCCCCCCTCTGACTGGAAGGAGTTCTGCGAGTTGCACGCCAGCGTCACGGCTCGGCAGCTGGCCCTGCACTACCGGCACTTTGCCAGGGCCCGCCCGCCGCACGATGTCTTCCCCCCGGAGAGCTTCAGCCAGCAGTTCAGCACCCTCTTCCAGCAGCACTTCTGCAGCGAGGTGGCCAAAGATGCCCTGCTGCCGCCTCCGCTGCCACTGCCGCTGCCGCCGCCGCTGCCCGTGATGACCAGCCATGTGCGCATCACCTCCATCTCTGAAGCTCTGGATTACCGGGAGCCGAGCAGCGCCACCCTGCTGGGCGTTCTGCCGGCCAAACCGGACGTGGTGACGGTAAACCGGGAGCAGGAGCGGCCTTTACGCTGTTCGCCCAATGACACTACAGGCCGAACTCTCGGCCACGCCCCCGACGAGGAAGAAGAACCCCTCCCACAGCGCTCGAATGTCTCAAACATCTCGAACACCTCAGTCAGTCGTTTCCGACGGAGATTGAGCCAGATTTTTAAAAAGCGATCTCCCCCGGAAGATCGCATCCACAGCAGTTCCGGGGACGAATCGGAAAGGAGGGGTGTGGCCTCAGGGACGGCCGATCGTCTCTCCGCCTCTCCGTCTCCCCCGTCTCCCCCGACAGCGCCTCCCAGTGGCGCACATCTGCTGACGCGTTTTACTCAGAGCTTCAGGAAGCGGCAGCAGAGCACAAAACGGCAGCAGGAAGGTGGCAGCACCTGTATGGACGGGCAGCTGCGGTACCTGGTGGAGGACGACAGTATCTCCGACACGGCGCCTCGGTGGCAGCGCTGCCGCCTGCTGGTCAGGAGAACAAGCAACAGGTTTCAGCTGGAGCTCTACGACCCACCGAAGGTAGGAGATGCTTGTTTCATTTTCTGTTTAAAATCAATACAAAAGGTGGTTAAAGGTTTGATCCTCCGGAGTCCTAGAGTCCTGAAGGGCATAACTGTCCTCCTTTTCTCTGATTGGTTGGGATTTCCCTTCCTCTCCTCTAATCACATCTCATAGTGTGAGTGTTGGTGATGTTTTTCTGTGGCTAGGCTGTTGAAAGCTAATGAAAATATCTGCTTACAGTCTGCAACTGGGGAATTAGTGTTCTCCTCCAAGCGTGTTGAGCTGCAGTGGTTTTATACAGGTTGTGTTTATTTAAAAGCAGTTTGAGTAGATGTGGTGGAGCTGGTTTTTAGTCTCCTGTAACTGCTGAATGAAGGATAAATAGGAAATGACTAGTTTTTGAAGAAATGATCTTGCATTGATTGCATTTTAATAGTGGGACTTCAAACAAACAAACAAACAAAGCTGTCCCATGCTGATGTATTTTGGAGCAAGTATTTTTGGAGCTGAGGTAAAAAGTTTTAATCTGGGTGGATTTATTTGAATTTGTTAAAAATGTGAAGTTTAAGACTCCAGAAGATCAGAATGTATGGGTGATGCTGGACTTGGATCTTCTACTAATACGTGTTTTAATATAATGCTGGGTTAGTTTGGTTTAGTCTCAGTTTACTGTAGTTTGGAGAGTTTTATATATTAATATCTACAGATATGTTGATCGGTAATGTCAGATATGAGTGCAGGGAATGAGGCAGGGAGCTGGAAACAAAGGAGGGAGCCGAAAAACGGCAGGTTTAAGTTCATTTTTACTCTGAAAAATCCTAGTGTTAGAGGAAATACTTCCACTGTAGGGTCAATATTGCCATTATTGTTATTATTCTGCCACTTTTGGATTTTTTTTTGATTGCCAATATTTAGTGCATCTCTAAAAATAATGCTAAAATTAAAATATTAATATTAAATAAGTGAAAAAAGAGCTTTTGTATCAGAATATAAATCAGTATTATCGGTTGTGTATCAGAATTTGAAGTGTGTGGAATAGTGTGAAATTGGAATAAATGGGCCAAACTATCGCTTTAATGGTCTTATGGCATTAGAAACTGCTGTTGTGTGAATTTAAGTAGTGTATTTACCATATACAACAAATATACCACCACTTTTACTACTCTCTCTCTCTCTCTCTTTATCTCTCTCGGCCGTGTAATTGCTCCCCTCTGCAGGGTCGTTTCAGCAGCCAATCAGGTGCCTGTACTGTGTGCGGGTCGAGTCTGTTTCCGGCTCCTGATTGGCTGTCGGTGGTGAGTGTGCTGGATGTCTATATAAGGAAAAACCCAGAGTCTCTCAGAACTGTAGAGAACCTCAGTTCCTCTCTGTTACCATGTTCTTCACGTCCTTCACGTCCCTCACCGACAGATCACAATTACCTCCCGCTGATACACATCACCATCATCATCACCACCACCAATCACCATACGCCTGACCTCAGAGCAGCGTGTGTGTGTGCGAGAATAAAGTGTATTAGTTTAATACTTACTAAAAAATTTTTTTAAATAGAATAGACATGGCAAACTTTATTCAGTTAAACCCCCTTATATATATATATATATATATATATATATATATATATATATATATATATATATATATATATATATATATACCTTCATTTATATTTCTAAACATTGAGTTTAAAATTGATACTTAATTATTATAAAACAATGTTTTTTTGCAAACGTTGTTTTGGTAGCACACAATAAAATATAGAAATCAAGATAATACAATCTCTGTTTTTAACACCATACTTTTACTTTTAATTCTTTGATACTTTTAAGTGTAATTTGTTGTTAAAATAAAATTAAACATTTTATGAAACATATTTTCAGTGTTTTGTAATTGCAATTGTAATTTTTATTTCTTTTTTTTTATATATATACATTTAATAAAATTCTAAAGCAGGACTAGATATAATTTTGTAGTGCAGGTCTCCACTGCAAAACACATGTAGAGACAACAGTGTATTATATTGCACTGTATTATATTTTTTTAAGTTTTAAAATACAAAATTTAGCATTTTTTGTATTTGCTTTTTGTTTTAAAAGCAAGGTAAAATACGTACAGGTTGTTTAATTAATACAACTTGGCGAATTTGATTAAAAAAACCCTGCAAAATGTTTAATGTCAGTTTCGTCCAGAAGTTTTATTTCGGTGCATCACAGCGAGTTGAGGTTTCTGACTCGCCGTGTGAAACATGTGGAAAATCAAGGACACGTTTTATCCTCCTGCTGCTGTTTGTATCGATGTGATCATTCTTTTCTTCACGTTTCTAGATAACAGTGAGTCATACAGTATCAGAAACCACAGAATCACCTCTATTACAGATTACTGACCATTTCCACACGCTCAGAGAGAGAGAGAGAAAGACGAGTGTGGGATGATTCAGTTCGTACAGTCATAACGTACGAGATACAGGTTTCTATTGTTGGTTAGAATTAGTCTATGGAGAAACATCAGCAGCCAAGTACAATTGAGATAGGTAGTTCTGTTTACACTAGTTAAAAGTAGAATTTTTACTTTCTGGACCTGGACTACCCACCTCTGTGTGTACGTAACTATAGGTTTAAATAGGATCTCCGGTGGATTTGGCGTTTTACAGAGACTAAAGACTCTAAGACTAAAGACTTATAGACTCTAAGACTAGGTCAGTATAGGCTGAACTGCACTTAGCAGGTCATTATTACACATGTTGTATAGTAACATATAACATTGCGAAGACTGTTATTAGTGTAAACATGTTTTTATTTTAAAACCTGTTTTATCGAACAAAACTGTTGTTCGATATGTTTGCATGTATGAATATTCATGAGCAAGAGCCAAAATCCAATCATACCTCCCTGCTCACTCCTCCACCGTTATACCGGATCACCAGAGCACTTTTTTATTTATTCATACTAGAGACACAACTAGACATTTTAAAATGAATGAAAAATTGAGTTCAGCTTTACATAGAAGTGTATTATACCACAGTCTGTTCTGACCTTGCAGTCTGCTCGTGTGTGTGTGTGTGTAGGATCAGCTGACTCTGACGAGGTTCTGCTTATTGTTCATTCAGATCTGCTTCCTTCACTGCAGTGTTTACCCGCCTGCATGTTTAGGTGTGTATGGTTGGCAGGGTACATGGAGCACAGCTGTTAAGTGTGTGCTTCATTATCCACTGTGTGTGTGTGTGTGTGTGTGTGTGCACTTCCTGTAAGCTATCTCCAAGAAAACGGAGTTATAAAGGGGGTTTACCCATAAACCCCCTTTATAACCCATAAACTCTTTACTACAAACTTTGCCCAAAACATTGTGCCATAAACCAGCCGAAAATAACTCCACACTCTTGTCCAATCAGCAGAATCCAGAGATTCTTATTATTATAGAGATGTTTTATTATTAGATAATCTATGACAGCTTTAATCTGAGTAAAACTATTGAGCTCTATTTTACACTCTGTGCAAGGCATGTCAAAATGCTCATCGCTATCTTACACCCTGCAAACCCCAGACTATACTGGTGTAGAGCCATCAGTGCATTAGGTGAATCCAGACCGCCTGCAGATGATGCAGTGAGACGGCAGGTGATGGTAGAAGGTGAAGCTGCTGCAGATCTGTAATTGAAGTGGTTTACGTGTTTTTTGCGTAGAGATAAAGTAATTTTTTTGTTATAAAGCGTGAAATCCAGCAGCACTTTGTTGTTTGTTCAGGTTTGTCTGGTTTGTGTTTGATGATCGCAGCTCAACTGTCGGAAAATACTTCTAATTCTTCAAAACCGCATCCTTACATCTGCTGCGCGTTACACACACACACACACACACACACACACACACACAGCTGCATGCACAGTCATTTGAAGTTTTTCCTCACACTCCACAGCTCAGAGCTTTAATATGTGTCCTGTTGAAGCTGGTGTTCAGTATGAAATACGAGGTGTGAATATCACATGATAACAATATTATCATGATACTGGGATTCTGTGATACTCAATATTATCAAAATACAATTCTCTACGATATTTACCAGCAACTGTGTTATTGAAAATAATAAAGTACTTCTACTATCCACAGAAGCTCCACTGACTGATTAAAACCCTGACAACAGTCAACAGTCAGACGTTCATGGCTATCTCGGTAACACAGGTGCTGCGCCGAGCCGAGCATACACCCCCACTTATTACACACACATGAACACACAGCAGCACAAACCCAACTTTTACATCAACAATAAACAGAATAGTAAATAAAATAACATTGCTGTTCCCATAAATGAGCTGCTGGAGCTCCTTCACAGCGTCAACCAGCAGCTCAGTTTCCTCTGCTGAGAAGAGTTTGTTGAACACGTCCAGGTAGCTGCACCGTTACAATAGCAATCCACCAAAGCCAGAGCTCACCTGATCTACTCTTAAATGGAATGATGAGCAAGAGACACTCTGATTGGTTTATTATTTTACGTTAAGAAAGACACTAATTATTATTTAAGAAAATTAGTTAATCTGTAGCTGTGGATTTACAGTTTAAAGCTCTGAGAGCACGGCTACAGTTCTTCACCAGATTTCAGATTTTATGTTAATTCAGCAAATCCAGGCTCACATTTCCTCTTATTTAATTTAGTATCTGATTTTAGTGAATTTCTTTTCCTGGTGAATTTCTTCATTCTTAGACGGAGGAACAGTTCTGAGAGTGAAAACCACACAGTATCCTCTGAGTCAGTGTGAGAATGGAGAAGAAGAATTTCACTCTTTGAAGAGCGAGCCAATCAGCGCTCACGTATTCCTCACTGAGTGAATTCAGCAGAACTGGGCCGATAGCATCGGCACTGATTCAGATCTGCAGCACACTTTCAATTTCCATCAGTCAGAACGGAATCACCCGCCGCCCCGTTTCCTCAAAACACCCCGCTTTACACCGAAAACACACACACACACTATACACACAAACACATTATACACACACACACACTATACACACAAACACACTATACACACACACACACTATACACACAAACACACTATACACACACACACCGCTTTACACCGAAAACACTATACACACACACCCCGCTTACACCGAAAACACTATACACATGTGTTGAATGTGATGCTGTATATATTTTCAATTAAAGGCTGTTCACTTCTAGTGTGTGTTTGCGTTTACGGTTTTGTAAGTGTGTATAAGTGCGGCTGAAAGTGTGTGTGTGTGTTTTGGAGAAAGAGTATTTCTGAGATTTGTGTGTGTTGGAGGTTTGAAGTGGCTTATCAAAGCACCGCTGCCAGGTGCGTTTACCCCAACACACACACACACAAACACATACACACACACACACACACACACACACACTGATTATTGTTTACATGCGGAGCTGTTGGGCTTTTAATGTGGAAAATATGGACCTGCTCTGTAATTTGTATGTGTTGTGTAAGTATGTGTATAGTGTGTGTGTGTGTGTGTGTGTGTGTGTGTGTGTGTGTGTGTAGTGTGTGTGTGTGCGTGTGCGTGTGCGTGTGTGTGTGTATAGCAGGGCTGGAGTGGGCTTGTGTCCAGGTGGGCGTTACATGCTGCATACCATCAGAAAGGCGTCAAATAAGACTTTTATTTTGTAGATTTGTAGCTGTGTCTTGTGTACTGTACTGTAGTAATGTTGAATGTGTAACATTTAATGTAACTGGCTCCGCCTCCAGACCCACCTCTAGCCCCGCCTCCAGTAGAAATGATGGAGGAATCCCATCACCTTCGCTCACAGGAGATGCGGTTTAAATCTAGATGTGGCCAGGTGTGAATGCATATTTAAATGCCATGTGAGCTGTTTTTTGTGGAAAAAAAGTGCTTCAGTGATCTGGTATAACGCTGCTTTAGTCCAGTGGAGGAGTGTTGGAAGAAACAATAGGATTTCAACTCTTGCTCATGAATATTCATACATTTAAACATATCGCTTCTGATTGGCTAAAAGCACTGTGACACCAGGAGGCAGCGAGATGGATAACAGTCAGAAACATTTTAAAATAAAGACATTTTTACACTAATAGTTTTTGCAATGTTATATGTTACTTTACAACATGTGTAATAATGCCCTGCTAAGTGCAGTTCAGCCACTGACCTAGTCTTAGAGTCTCTGTAAAACACCAAATCCACCGGAGATCCTATTTAAATCTATAGTTACTAGTTATAGTTACTATAGTCCAGATCCAGAAACTAAAAATCCACCCCGTTTTTTTAAACGATTTTTTCTCTTAGCTAGCTTAAACAGAACTGTTCTAAACACCTACCTATCTCAATTGTATTTGGTTGGTGGTGTTTTTCCTCCATAGACTAATTCTAACCATTTGTTTCTTAGCTCTGAATTACTGGATAAAGTATATAAACACTGATGTGTTATTCACACAAATAACACAGGAATGAACTGCATGCTGTTCCTAGCGCTGTTAGCTCCTCCTATCTGACTAGGCGGTGTCACCGCCCGGCTTCAGCTCTGCCTGTGGGCGGTCCCGAGCCGAGGTGGGCGGGGCCAAGAATACTAATTCACGGGTTGATGTAGACACGGTGCTTTTCCTGATCGACTTATTTTTCTGAATATTTTCTTTTACTAGCTGCTGCAGAGAATGAAGAAGAGGATGAGGAAGAGTTTCATGTGTAACAGTCAGTGAGCTTTCACCAGGAGGTGACCTACACAAGAGTAGTGTCTGAGACTTTTTATAGGACATTCAAGAAGGCGATTTTACGCCCTCTTGTGGCTTAACCCAGTACTACATGCTGAATTGCTGCATGTTTTGTTAGTGTGTGTGATATTGTTAATATTATGGATTAGCCTGATAGACAGTGTGTTTAGTGTGTGTGTATATGTGTGTGTGTGTGTGTGTGTTTGTGTAGGCTGTAGGGTCAATGGTAGCACCTTCTGACCTCAGTGTGTTGCCCACGGAAAGCCCCTTTCTCTCTCTTTCTGTCTCTCTCTCCATCTCTCTGTCTCTCTTTTCTCTCTCTCTTTTCTCTCTAGGTGTTGTGGTTCACCTTATGAAGCCGTAAACAGGATGCTCAGCCGACCTGTGCAAAGATTAAGATATGGCTCATGTGTGTGCCATGTGTATAGTGTGGGTGTGTGTGTGTGTGTGTGTGTGTGTGTGTGTAGTGTGTGTGTTCACACCTCTGAGCTCGTTGTTATCAGACCTGATCCAGGAGATTTTTAAGCCATTGAACATTGAAAAATATAGTTTTAATACAATAATAACAATATAAGGAATAAAAAAATAATTTATTTATGGGAATGTCTATATATATATTCCTTATATTTTTATTATTGTATTATAACTATCAGTGGCGTGCAGTTAATATAGCGGGTACCCCTTCTGCGACTTTGCTAAAAGACTCATTACTACACCCTTCAAAAAATAAGGAAAAGGCTCAAGCAGACACACAAGGGGGCAGAATCCACTTTAAAAAGCAGTTTTGATTGGTCAGAACCATAGACTGTATATAGCTGGACAGAGCATCGTCTCTCAAAAGTGAAGCCACCACAGGTCGGGCGCCCCCTGCTGTTCGGCTGCAGAAAGCTGTGTAACTCCACCCATCCCCATAGGTTTCAATGGCAAAACAGACAAGTTTTAATCACGTTTTTTTCTAATATACTGTAATTCTACCTCCATCATTTAAATGTAACAGCTATTGTAACCTCTGCTTATATTGACAAATTTTTATATTCTCACAGAATTCGGTTTTTAAAACGTTATTCAGCTCTATTCAAAAAAGGTGTGGTTATTGTAAAAGGGCTGCTTATGGGCGGGACCAATAACAGACCGTCAGCTCCGCTCCGCCCCGCTCTGCAGTCTGTGACCGCGAGGCAGCCCTCAGGGGCGGGGTTATTTAAATGAGTAGGAGCTCTCCACAGTCTTTCTCCCTCCTCTGGTCTCTACTGCGCAGACTCTGGTCTCTGAATCGCCAAAATGGCGGAAGATTTTGGCTTCATTTTCATTGAATGAATGGGAACGGCGACACGGCGTCCATCTTTAGATACAGTCTATGGTCAGAACGGCTGTCAGTCAGATAAGAGTCCTGTAGCAACTGAAAAACACACTAATGCTAATGCTTTAAATAAGTTGCTGTTTTTATTTTAGTTAATTTATAAAATATATGCTTATAGTTTACAATAACTATAATATATATTTCCTGATTAAATATGATGTAATGATTTACATGCACTTATTTTCAGGGGTTTGAAGGGCTTTACTGCACACCACTAATAACTATATAACTCTCTCTCTTTCTGTCTCTCTCTCTCTATCTCTCAATTTCAATTTTCAATTTAAAATAGCTTTATTGGCATGAATTGCAATTAACAACTTTTGCCAAAGCAATGAAACAAGAAGTTAATATACAAAAGATATATATATATATATATATATATATATATATATATATATATATATATATATATATATATATATATAAAACAATACATATAAAAATATGTCTCTCTCCCTCTCTCTGTCTTTCTCTCTCTGTCTCTCTCTCTCTCTCTCTCGCTCTGTGTGGTTGAGCAGTAGAGCGGAGGTAAAGGTCAGGGCGAGCTGTATTTGGGTTGACTGCAGTGAGGGAGGGTAAAAATAAAGAGAAAAACAGAGAGATGTGAAAACCAGTTTAAACCACGGAAGTGTCAGCCAGTTACTCAGTCTTTAGCTTACAGTTTTTTCTGTGTGTGTTAGTGTGTGTGTATGTGTGTGTGTGTGTGTGGGCACAGATGCAGGAATGAGGTTGTTAGCAGTTTTTTGAAGCCTGTTAGTTTCGTTTGGTATTCTCATACTCTGACCTGCATCACTGCTGGAACATAACAATAGCATTCAGTGTAACCGTCATAAAATTATAATGCATTAATAAAAAATTTAGTTTTTATAGGGATGCAAGAGGCCAAACAGAAATCTACCTCAGCAGAGCTAGTTTAGTCATACGTTTACCTCCACAGTGCAATCTAGCCATGTAAAACAACCAGTGTGTGAAGCAGTAACAAACTGAAAAAATGAACTTAAACCTGCCGTATGCTGTCTCTCTCACTCTTTAAAGGGGTTTCCTGTTTCTGCAATATGACTTTAGTTTATGACTTTAGAATTAGCTTTGTTCTTAATGTTACTGTTGCTCTGGTGTTGGTATGTGTTGCTGTGGTGTTGGTGTGTGTTGCTCTGGTATTGGTATGTGTTGCTGTGGTGTTGTTATATGTTGCCGTGTTGTTGATGTGTTGCTTTGGTATTGGTATGTGTTACTGTGGTGTTGGAATGTGTTGCTCTGGTATTGGTGTGTGTTGCTCTGGTATTGGTATGTGTTGCTGTGGTGTGTTGGTGTGTGTTGCTGTGGTGTTGTTATATATTGCTGTGGTGTTGGTGTGTGTTGCTCTGGTGTTGGTGTGTGTTGCTCTGGTATTGGTATGTGTTGCTCTGGTGTTGGTGTGTGTTGCTCTGGTGTTGGTATGTGTTGCTGTGGTGTGTTGGTGTGTGTTGCTGTGGTGTTGTTATATATTGCTGTGGTGTTGGTGTGTGTTGCTCTGGTGTTGGTGTGTGTTGCTCTGGTATTGGTATGTGTTGCTCTGGTGTTGGTGTGTGTTGCTCTGGTGTTGGTGTGTGTTGCTCTGGTATTGGTATGTGTTGCTCTGGTGTTGGTGTGTGTTGCTCTGGTGTTGGTGTGTGTTGCTCTGGTATTGGTATGTGTTGCTCTGGTGTTGGTATGTAATGCTGTAGTGTTGGTTTGTGTTGCTCTGGTGTTGGTACGTGTTGCTGTGGTGTTGGTGTGTGTTGCTCTGGTGTTGGTATGTGTCTAAAATCACTGCCTAAAAATCACTGAAATCACTGCATTAATAACAGCAGGTTATTAATGCAGTGATTTCAGTACAGAATCAGTACAGTTTCTTATTAATGCAGTGATTTCAGTACAGAATCAGTACAGTTTGTTATTAATGCAGTGATTTCAGTACAGAATCAGTACAGTTTGTTATTAATGCAGTGATTTCAGTACAGAATCAGTACAGACTGTTATTAATGCAGTGATTTCAGTACAGAATCAGTACAGACTGATATTAATGCAGTGATGTCAGTACAGAATCAGTACAGTTTGTTACTGATGCAGTGATTTCAGTACAGAATCAGTACAGTTTCTTATTAATGCAGTGATTTCAGTACAGAATCAGTATAGTTTGTTATTAATGCAGTGATTTCAGTACATAATCAGTACAGTTTGCTATTAATGCAGTGATTTCAGTACAGAATCAGTACAGACTGTTATTAATGCAGTGATTTCAGTACAGAATCAGTACAGTTTGTTATTGATGCAGTGATTTCAGTACAGAATCAGTACAGTTTCTTATTAATGCAGTGATTTCAGTACATAATCAGTACAGTTTGCTATTAATGCAGTGATTTCAGTACAGAATCAGTACAGACTGTTATTAATGCAGTGATTTCAGTACAGAATCAGTACAGTTTGTTATTGATGCAGTGATGTCAGTACAGAGTCAGTACAGTTTGTTATTAATGCAGTGATTTCAGTACAGAATCAATACAGACTGTTATTAATGCAGTGACTTCAGTACAGAGTCAGTACAGTTTGTTATTAATGCAGTGATTTCAGTACAGAATCAGTACAGCCTGTTATTAATGCAGTGATTTCAGTACAGAATCAATACAGACTGTTATTAATGCAGTGATTTCAGTACAGAATCAGTACAGCCTGTTATTAATGCAGTGATTTCAGTACAGAATCAGTACAGACTGTTATTAATGCAGTGATTTCAGTACAGAGTCAGTACAGTTTGTTATTGATGCAGTGATTTCAGTACAGAATCAGTACAGCCTGTTATTAATGCAGTGATTTCAGTACAGAATCAATACAGACTGTTATTAATGCAGTGATTTCAGTACAGAATCAGTACAGTTTGTTATTAATGCAGTAATTTCAGTACATAATCAGTACAGTTTGTTATTAATGCAGTGGTTTCAGTACAGAATCAGTACAGACTGTTATTAATGCAGTGATTTCAGTACAGAATCAGTACAGTTTGTTATTGATGCAGTGATTTCAGTACAGAGTCAGTACAGACTGTTATTAATGTAGTGATTTCAGTACAGAGTCAGTACAGTTTGTTATTGATGCAGTGATTTCAGTACAGAATCAGTACAGTTTGTTATTGATGCAGTGATTTCAGTACAGAATCAGTACAGCCTGTTATTAATGCAGTGATTTCAGTACAGAGTCAGTACAGACTGTTATTAATGCAGTGATTTCAGTACAGAGTCAGTACAGTTTGTTATTGATGCAGTGATTTCAGTACAGAATCAATACAGACTGTTATTAATGCAGTGATTTCAGTACAGAATCAATACAGACTGTTATTAATGCAGTGATTAGATGGTTGGGTTTATAGAGTTAATATTACGGAACCTGTAGATCTGCAGCTGTGGAGTTAATCTGCCCGTGGAGGACAGGCTTACACAACACACTCTCTAACCAGCGGTGTGTGTGTGAGAGTGTGAGTGTGTGAAGGTTTCCATGTAATCACTCAGCATTTTCTAGAACTCTGAAAGGGAAATGGAAGTGATTCTAAATTTAACACCCTGTGAAAAGCAGCTGTAGTGTGTGTGTGTGTGTGTGTATGTGTATTTGTGTGTAGTGTGTGTATGTGTGTGTAGTGTGTTTGTGTGTAAGTATGTGTGTGTGGTAATTTTATATTATCATTATAAATATTATCATTAATACATTATCACAGAACAAAAGATGATTCTGTAATGTAATGTTATGAGGGTGTGTGTATGTAGTAGTACCTTAACTAGAATGATTGGTCTGGTTATTAGAATTGTATGATTAGTAGAATCGTATGATGATTAGGGTCTGAATATTAAAATTGTATTATTATTAGAATGGCATGATTATTAGAATTATATGATTATTAGAATCATATAATTATTAGAATGGTCTGATTATGAAAATGGACTGATTATTAGAATGGTCTGATTATTAGAATCATATGATTATTAGAATTGTATGATGATTAGGGTCTGATTATTAGAATTGTATTATTATTGGAATGGTATGATTATTAAAATAGTCTGACTGTTAGAATGGACTGTTAGAATGGTCTGAATATTAGAATGGCATGATTACTAGATTCGTATGATTATTAGAATTGTCTGACTGTTAGAATCATATAATTATTGGAATAATCTGGTTATTAGAATGGCCTAATTATTACAATTGTATTATTAGAATTGTATGATGATTGGGGTCTGATTATTAGAATTTTATTATTATTGGAATGGTATGATTATTAGAATCGTATGATGATTATAATGTCATAATAATGTGTGTGTGTGTGTGTGTGTGTGTGTGTGCAGGGTTCGAGTCCGAAGCTGACAGCACGCTGTTCCGACATCATCGATGTTCGACGCTGTAATCGACTCGAGATGCCGGATAACATGAACACATTTGTATTAAAGGTAACACACACACACACACACACACACTACACACACACAAACACTCATAAACAATAATGATGTGTTTCTCTCAGGTTAATCACTATCAGGGCAGTTTTATATTCGAGGCGGAGGACGAGCAGCAGGTCAGCTCCTGGACGTCAGAACTGCGAGGGTGTATCAACAACAGGTGGGACTGTGTGTGTGTGTGTGTGTGTGTGTGTGTTTTGTGTGCTTATGAGGGTTGCATTTGTAGTATGTGTTTATTTGTGTGTGTGTGTGTGTGTGTAAGAGGAAGTGTGTGGGTTGTCTCTGCAGGGGAATCTCAGGACCTTTCGCTTTTCTGCAGATGGCTGGAATTCTCAGCAGTCTATACATAAACACACACACACACACAAACACGCACACACACACACAAACACACACACACACACACACACACACACACATACACACACATGTGCACGTTCATGCAGTTCATAGCAACCAGCATATACAGTTTTGTCAAGAAATAATTGGGAAGATAGCTGCACCCATGCTACAGTAGTAATATGGCCAGACGTCTCAGCATGTAGAGAGCTGTAGAGGTTCCTAATGTTCCTCCAGTGATAATCCATCCCATAATAACTCTGCAGATTGTGTGTTAATAGAGCGTCCAATAGAAACACATCCCACACATTTTCTATAATCAGGGATTATAGATCTGGAGATACAGCAGCTACACATGGTTCAGTATCTGCAGCGTCTTCAAGACTCAAAGCTCTTGAGACGCAACAGCAGCAGCAGTGTGTGGATGAGCATCGTCCTGCTGGAATAGAGAGCGGAGTGTTTAGTGTTCAGTAATGGTACTGGTTGCAGGATCTCATTAATAACAGTAACTTTGTTAAAGTGCCTATAATGAAAACCAAAGGTCTCCACATATCATAATGGTCTACATGGACATAGTCCTGCGTTGTGAAGCCGTCTGCCAACGGTGCTGGCACTAAGAGGACGACTCATGGAGATCATCACTGCTCTCTGAATGTTTGCAGTCGTGGCTGTTGGGTCACTCTGGAGCTCATCTCCGAGGCTTCATACATCACATCTACAGCATGAATCAGAATAGAAGCTCACGCAACATGACCTTATATAGTCAGTCAGGTTTAGAGATAAGCCCCGCCTTGCTTATGTCACATGACTGGCCAGGCATAAAACTTAAATTATTTACAGTTAGTCTCACAATGTTATACAACCCACAGAGTTTCATTCCTGTGGTGGATTTGTTCTGGGTGCAGCTGTTATTATTAAAGATAAGGATTGAGAATTTTATAATAAGTAGGAATGTTTGATATTGTTTGAGTGAAACTACTGTAGTGCAGCAATAATAATAAAAACAGAGACTGTTTAATGATTTAAGATGCAACTACAGTTTGCATTAATTGACGTTTACAAGAGAGAGAAACATATAGAGAGAGAGAGAGACAGAGAGCGAGATACAGAGAGTGAGATACAGACAGAGTGAGAGAGTGACAGAGAGACAGACAGAGAGAGTGAGGGCGAGTTAAAAGTTGTTTTCCTGTTATTTTGATTACTGAGAATCTCAAGCACTCAACTCAGCACAATCTCATCTCTCTCTCTCTCTTTTAGTCTCTCTGACTCTCTTTCTGTTACTACCCTTCATTAACTCTCTGCTGTAGTGTGTGTGTGTGTGTGTGTGTGAAAGGAGGGGGTATCACATACAATAACATTTTGCTTTTCCAAGAATTACAAGACGCACTTCCTGACTCGACCCAAAAGCTTTTGTGCTCTGCAACTTCCTCTATAGCCAGGACTCTCTCTCTACCTCTCTTTCTCTCTCTCTCTCTCTCTCTCTCTCTCTCTCTCTTGCTCTCTCTCTCTCTCTCTCTCTCTCGCATGTGTGTGTGTGTGTGTGTGTGTGTGTGTGTAAGGCAGTGGTCTGATGTTAATTTAAAGTCTGTATTGCAGTCTGAAGTGATTTCTGTTTGATGTTTGATGATATATTGTAACACACTGTAACTTACAGTCTATTATGTTGTTACACTGTTGCAGTTACTGTTACCCTGTAACTGAACTTTCAGTCTTACACTGCATTGCTGCACTGTATCTGCTGTACTGCTACTTTTTTGTTAACTGTAACACTGTTACATTACCTTTTAAATTGTTACATTGTTAATTTTCCACAGTGTCTGTTACATTGGTGCACATATACTGTTACCTGATAACTGTTAATTTGCTACATAGCTGAATTGTACCTGTTGCATGCTGTTAATGCTGCTGTTAATGCTGCTGTTAATGCTGCATTGCTGCTTTTACAGTGTTCTGTAACTCTGCTCTTGTTACAATGCTGTGCTGATAATGTTACCTGGTAACTGTTGAATGGATTAATTACTGCAATTTACCAGTTACACTGTTACATTGCTGCACTGCACCTGTAACACTGTGTCTGTTGTGTCGTTGCATTGCTGCACAGATGTTACCTGGTATCAAATGTTACACTTATCTTGTTACATTGTTACATTGCTTCACTGTGCATTGTTAAATTGCATTGTTACAATTGCTTTAGTCTGTCTGTTACAATGTTATATTGCTTTACTGTGCACTGCACAAGTTACACTATAAATAACAGTGCTGCACTGCCATTGTTTTGCTGCACAGATGCTATTACCTGCTATACTGACAAATAGCTAATTTGTGCCTGTTATCTTTGTTACGTTTGTAACAAACCTTTGTAACAGTGCTTTACATCTCCTGTTACATCACTGAACAGATGTTATTAAATGGTAACAGTGTGTTTTTCACATTGTTACATTGTTTAACTGTTCCTGTGTTAAACTGTAACAGTGTTGCTGTGCTGTTGCTACATTGCTGCATAGATGTGATGACCTGGTTAAATTGTTACATTGTTACACTGTTTTAATGTTGTGGTGATGTTACAGTGTTGCAGCGTGTGTGTGGAGTGTTAACGTATCCGGTGTGTGTGTGTGTGTGTGTGTGTGTTTAGGGCTGATGGCGTGGAGCCACAGTTAGTCTTCTTTCCTGTGGGTGATTCTGTAGCAGCAGTACGGAGGGGGAGCGCGGAGTCTGGCAGCCAGAGTAAGACACACACTCACACACTCTTACACACATGCTCTTACATACACACACACACTAATTTACATTTACATACTCGACCCCGCCCCTGTAACGGGATCCATGTGATCACTCGTGATTTTCTCCTGCAGGTTCTCCGAGCTTCATGCTGGAACAGGCGTATCATAAAACAGACCACTTCCTGTCCTCCTACCCCTGGTTCCACGGCCCCATCTCCCGAAACCGGGCCGCCTGCCTGGTCCAGCACGCCGGGGTCGGGGGTCACGGCAACTTCCTGGTCAGACAGAGTGAGACACGGCGAGGAGACTACGTCCTGACCTTCAACTACCAGGGCAGAGCCAAGGTACTCTTCATCACCATCATCATCACCATCAGTACAGTCATATCCATCAACCCACAATTATCATCATTAAACCATCAGTACCATTATCAATTAACCATCAACCATCATCATTATCTTCTGTGCAATCATCTCTACCATCATCATCTTCCATTACCCACAATTATCATCATTAAACCATCAGTACCATTATCATCATCATCATCATCAGTATAATCGTCTCCACTATTACCATCAATAATAACTCATCAGTACCATTATCATCATTAAACCGTCAGTACCATTATCAACCCATCAGTACCATTATCATAATTAAACCATCAGTACCATTATCATAATTAAACCATCAGTACCATTATCATCATTAAACTATCATTACCATTATCAACCCATCAGTACCATTATCATCATTAAACTATCAGGACCATTATCAACCCATCAGTACCATTATCATAATTAAACCATCAGTACCATTATCATCATTAAACTATCATTACCATTATCAACCCATCAGTACCATTATCATAATTAAACCATCAGTACCATTATCATCATTAAACTATCATTACCATTATCAACCCATCAGTACCATTATCAGCATTAAACCATCAGTACCATTATCATCACCATCATTATACATCACAGCAATTTTAACTATCATTATTAAGAGTAATGATACCATCTCATTGTAATCACCATCATCAAAATCATCATCAAGAACATTATTACCACACCATTTCCTTAATTAACATTATTACCATCACTATTACCACTTTCTCCACATCATCATCATCATTATCACTGTCCTCATTTTCACCTCAGGTGATTAAAATATAATATAATGTTGTGGGTTTTACAGTTTTAAAGCTGTCTGTCTGTCTGTCTGTCTCTCTCTCAGCACCTGCGTCTGTCTCTGACGGAGTGGGGTCAGTGTCGGGTTCAGCACCTCCGTTTCCCCTCTGTAGTCGACATGCTCGCCCACTTCCGCATCTCCCCAATCCCACTGGAGTGTGGGGCAGCGTGTGACGTCCTATTGGCCAGTTACATCCTGGCCACACCCACTCACTCAGGTGAGGCTCATTTCTGAATCATGATTTGCAATATGTGTCCCATGACTTTTGCACCCACTATACTCCAAAAATGCGATTTTTTTATTTTTACATTTTTTAATTTGGGCAAATAGTTGCAGTTGCTGTTTATTCTGTGCATTTCTAACACTGTACTGGATCTAAAAGCTTGTAAACAGTCACATGTTTACTGTCTAAAACTACACAGTAGATATGCAAGATATTATTTTATTAATTTATAATTCATTTAACTTTGAAACTAATTTTAAATGCATTTAAATTTGAATTAAGTGAAAAAAGTAGCAAGTCTAAACTGGAAAACTGTTGGGACACCACTTCTTCTAAAGTAACATCAGAATCAGATTTTGCAAGAGCGTTTGGACAGGTGCATGCTGTTACACATGTACACACACACACACACTGTCAAACGCACCACACACATACACAGATAAAGCTCAGCAGGATCTGTTTCCCTCTCATCTTTGTGGTTAAGATGAGTTTTAGAGCTTCTAAGCAACCGAGAGAAGGAAACACACACACACATACACACATACATGCACACACATACACATACACACACACACATACACACACACACATGCTCGCATGCAGTATACACTTGCAGTTTTTCAACACACATAAACACATTTATATATTTATATATATATATTCCCCTGAATCACTCTGAGCTCCAGTAACAGCTTCACAGATTGGTGGATGACCAGCCGGCTCACCCAATCAGAACTCATTTAACTGACCCTGGAGCAGTTTTTAAGTGTTTTTAAGTGTTTTACTGAATCAGAAGCCCGTTTTTTCTTATAGGCAGACACCGCCCCCTGTGGGACGAGTGCAGTACTGCAGTTCATAAGGGTTGGTGAATTTACAAAATAGAATTTTTTATTTCAGTATTTCTGCTTTTTTCTAAATTTCAAGGTCGTTAAGGATCTTATAGAAAAAAAATGGTCTGCATGCTAAGCTAATAATTTAGCCTGAAATGACACTAGAAATATTTAAGTGTTTACAAGTAAAAACATTTACCTTTCTCTTTTCTAGATCAGCTTTCAAATGTTTACTAGTAATAAAAGCAGATCTACAGATCAATACATTGATTTACATAGAATTAGTATCTCAATTCATTACTGTGTAGGTAGAATAGAGTATAGATACTAGTGTTTAATAAAATACTTATGTAGAAGTTGAAGAATCAACTCAAGCTTTTTACTCTTTAAATAAAAAAGTTTTAAAAGGTTCTGGTTTCAAAACTACTTAAAGTATAAAAGTAAAAGTAATGTAAATTAGAAAAATAAAGCCCTTAAGAACAAAAGCTTAGGCCACACCCACAGAGTCCTATACTGTTCTTATCTTTGATGAATAGCACACCTCCGTTCTCCCACAGTGTTCTGAGATCAAAAACATTTTAACAGTTTATCTAAACACCCTTCAGACTGGGTGACACGGAGCATAATTTACCCTGATAAATCACTTTTTACACAGTTATCCAGCTCAAAGTAGCTCCACACCTCCTTACTAGAATCCAGAGAGCCCTGATATTTAAAAAGAGGCATTAATAACTTAAAAAGTGCAGAAAACGCTTATTAAAAAACACTGTTTACATCCCATAATGCTACTAGCTTCAGCTCCGAGCGCCGCCATCACTGTACTGATAATAACATAGACGTATATATACATAGACTCCACATAGCGTAGCAGCCGGCACCAGGAGGCAGATTATGCAGAGTCTATGTATATATATGCAATTTCTGTATCACGAAACTGCTATTCTTCAAAGGTAAGTACTTTTTTCATGCTTTCCTACAACAAAAGTTCTCCTAAGTTTTCATTATGGTGCAGCTTTAGTGTTGTAATAATCTGTACTGATTTCAGTGTTGTGTTTTCTTTGTTTCAGGTCATTGTTCTGCTCTGGGAACTCCAGTTCTGGTGCCTTTCTCTCGCTGCAGTTCAGAACCGAGTCTGGCTCACTGTGGCCTCGACCCGTTTGCTCACTCGCCTCCATCGAGCGCTCCACCCACCGGGGCCTCCAACACTCCCATGCACCGCCCACCGCTCTCCGATCGTCCGGCTCCTCCCCCCGATCGCCTGGGCCCCGCCCCCCTGCGCCGCAGCGAGTCTGTGGGCCGCCGGACTCTCCTCCGCCACCCCAACCCACTGCCCCCTCTCCTCCACAGCCGCGACTCGGATTACGAACTGGAGCCGCCCGACAGGGGGCGCAAGAGAGCCATCGACAACCAGTACATGTTCTTCTGATGGAGAGAACGAAGCAAGACGTCAAGAACGCAAGAAAACAGCAGCAGCAGCAGCAGCACAGAACGACCGACCGACGACCGCTTCTGGAACAGAGCACTCTCCAGCCAGACAGAAGTGGCTTCTTTCTCCAGTAGGGGGCGCAATAGAAGAAGCCAGCAGATTCACCAGCGTTCTCTGGTGCGGGAGAGAGGGAGGGTCTTCCTTTAGTCACTTAACTGTGGGGGGAGGTGGTCCAGAAAGCCCTCCTCGTGCAGAACTGCCGTGACGCAGGGTCCGTTAAACCAAACTCCTGTTCCGTAAATCAAAAATCCGTAAATCGTAACTGATAACGGGTCAGAACTGATAACCGATAACGCGTCGCAGAACGCGGAGGGTCTCCTGCAGGGTCACGAGGATGGCGGCAGATTGTGTCTCTGTGCAGAGCTCACGTAACAGACGCACTCTTCACTAATCCCTTTTGCATTAGTGAGAGGTCTGACAATCACGTCCACCTTGAATGTATTTTTTAAGAGTTTTTGCCACTATTAAGTAGGGAGAAGTCAAACGGACAGGAGACAGCATCCGCCAGAGTACAGCTTCTCCACTCCGGTCAACAAGAACCGAAGAGTTCAGAAGAGTTCAGACGTTGGGTTGGTGTGACTTGCCTTTGTGGAAAAAAAAAGAGTGTGCTCAGTTCCATCTGTGGAGAGTTACAGCCCTGAAGAGCTTAGTTTCAACAAAATAGCCCAAAATGTCTCAATTGGTGCCTCAAGTGGCACCACAAAGATACTTTAAGGACTTTAAAGAGTTCTGGTTGGTAGGTACAGTATGTTGTCAAAAGTATTTACTGGTAGTATGAGATGTTGGCCAATATGATGTCAGCCCAACATTTTGCATCTATAACAGCTTCAACTTTTCCTGAGAGGCTTTCCTCAAGGTTTAGGAGTGTGTTTATGGTCATTCTTGACCGTTCTTCTTAAAGAAGAGCATTTGTAGGTCAAAAACTGATGCTTGACAATAAGATCTGGCTCACAGTCTCCACTCCAAACTCACCAGATCATCCATCTCCATCTTTATGGAGCTTACTTTATGCTCTGGTGCACAGTAGTCATGTTGGAACAGGAAGGGAATGTTCCCAAACTTACCGCAAAGTTAGGAGTGTGAAACTGAAGGTCATGATCTGGTTGGTCAGGTTTGTTTGATTAGAACTGAAACTGAAGTCTGGGCTGCAGTAAATCTTCAGGACTGAAATTGAGCTCCTCCTATAGAGCAGTGCTCTTTAAAGCAGCTCTTGGGATGCTGCAGAAGGTCCAGATATGTGTTAGCGTTAGCACTTGTCGCTGTATAAGTGGCGTTACCCAGAATTGCTTAAGCCCAAAGATCATCCCACACTTCAGAAACTCCACAGTCAGTTCCGTTCCAAACCCCCAACACTCCTGATTACAGTGATGAAGAGCCTGACAGCACTTTTCAACTGATCCAAGTGTTGGACCTGGAGTAGAGCACGAACATCAACACGAGGACTGGGGACTCGGGCAGGCGTGTGATGTATTACTTAATTATTAAATAAATCAGATTACTGAGTGTTGGACTAGGAAAAGCCATCAGGTCTCGTTTATAAAGGTTTATATTACTATAATAATTAGGCCTGTCACAATAATTACATTGTGTTTGCACTTACAGAATGAGGCAAGTTCCTTATGCCAGTCCAACGCGGTCCAGCTGGGACAGACCAAGGCCGCACGTTTTACTGTCTTTAAAAGGGTGTAGTTCCGTTGTTATGATATTATGTTATTATTATATTAATGACATTATTATAATATAATATAATATTGTTTATCGCAATAATTCGGACAGCATATAATTTCAAAAAAGTGAAGTGAGTAGAAGTTGGAGTGTCTTTAAGCTCCACACTTAAGTAGAAGTACTAAAGATTCAAAAATGTTTGTACTTAACTACTGCAAGTAGTGTATTGGAAAAGTGTAGTACTGAAGTACTGAAAGTAAAAGTACAGTACTGTGTTATGTAGTTATTACAAAAGTAAAAGTGGAAGTAGTTCCGTACCTAAGTGGTGTATTCAAAATAATGCTTGTCAGTACTTAAGTACTTAATTAAAGAAGTAAAAATAATACTCCAATAGAGTACAGATACAGTATTTTAGTACTCTAGTACTTAATTAGTGAAGTAAAAAATAATACTCCAGTAGATACAGATACAGTATTTTAGTATTTAAGTACTTAATAAGTACAGTAAAAATAATACTCCAGTAGAGTACAGATACATTATTTTTGTACTTAAGTACTTAATGAGTGAAGTAAAATAATATTCCAGTAGATACAGATACAGTATTTTAATACTTAGCACAGAATAAACATTTTATAAATGAGATCTAATGATGGCTGTCCAACCCAGTTATGTTCACACGCACAAACACACCATGACAGAGTGAATTTTAACTTCAGTTTGAGTAATTTTGTAATTGGATGACCAGAGAGGCTTGATGTAGATGTTTTCTGATAAACTATATAAATCCTGTGGTTCAATAGTAGACTGTTGATCTTGATCCTGAACAGGATTATTCAGGACTATTCATGTGTGCCTTAGAAAACTCAGCCAAAACCCAACGAACAGCCAAATATCTTAATAACTCAATACCTGAATAATATCTGACTGTTTTCCACAGGTGAACGGATGAAATGCATTTTGTAACAATTGTCTGTGGTTTAAGTGTTTGAAATGTTTGGTAATTTTAGAGTAAAAGCCAAAAACTGTTGCTTTTCTACCACACAAAAATCTACATATACACACAAACACACATAACACGATCACAACAGTGAGCTGGGCTCTGAACTTCAATATGAAGACCAGCTCTGACTCTGTTTCACTCTTAAAGCAAAGCTCATTTTAAATACTCTTCATTTTTGAGTAATTTTGAGTATTTTTGGATTTTAAGCCATATCACTCCTGTTTCCCACTCTGATTAGCAAAGCGCTAAAGTCACAGCCGCGTCTGATGGCGAGCACACGTCAGGTCGAGCTTTACGTGAGGTTGTGCACTAGTAAAAAGCACAGGTCTGATAATGAAAGATAAGAAGAGTTTAGTATGAGAAATGTTAAATGGGCCAGAGACACATTAGAAACTAGAATAAAGCTCGCAAACTCTGATTTAAACTGATTTTATTCTGGCTGTACGCGACATAGTGCACGATGCTTCAGCTTGTTCACTTCTAAGCAACATCTACAGATGTCTGCAGTTGTTTCTTTTTCTGTAAATGCAGCATTTAGTTTGTTTAAGCTAGGCAAGTGTTGCCCATACAAGAACTAAACCAAGGCATTTATGGTGCCCAATCCTGGTCATGGCGATTTATGACCCGGCAGATTTATAGGCTGCGTAGAGTCAATAGTTTAGCCTGTGTGAGCGCCCTACGCAGCTGTTCTCATGTTCACATCCAAAGGTGTAAAAAAAAAAGTATCTCCAATCATTACAGATTACATTTGTATCCACAATGCTTAGTTACATTTCTGGGGAGGTGCACAACAGGCTACGATGTAGGGTTGTTAGGAGATATCTAATCTTTTTTTAAATCATCCTAGACCAGAATTTTGTACCCCTGATAAAAACAGATGGAATTAATATAGGTTATGGTAATTATATTATTATTAGCAATTCCAAGCGTTTGAAAAACTTTTATGCACAGTAGTTTAAAAACTGACTACTTACTTTATTTTTTGGCTAATCAGAGTCTGCAATCAAGAGTCACGAATCACAATGGTTTAGCTAATTTCTGCAAAAGAAAAGCAACGGTATCTTGCTTCCCTCAGCCTGCGTTCTTTACCCAGGGTGTGGAGACAGTGTCTCAAAAAGCGCATTATTATTATTATTTGCGTAGTGAGGATCAGATCTCCCTGCTTTCCGCCTTCCACATGGTTTCTTCCAGTCTGATCTCAGATTTGCCAGATTTCAGATCCAGCATTTAAACCCCTCTCTATTGCATTAATTGACATGCCACCTTAAACATGTTCTACAATAAGACAGTATGTTTTTTTTTTTGTTTGTTTTTTTTTTTATTAATATTATTATTATTATTAATTGCCAACTGTACCCATGATTCACTACCTCGCGATGCATTGTGCACTGTGCCTTTCAGGTGGACTTTCTGTTGATTGGACGGTGAGGGAAAGGGGTGGGAACCAGTCAGTTCACCTCTGAAATGGAGATGCATGATTTTTTTTTTTTTTTTTTTTTTTTTTTTTTAGCTAAAGTAATTTCCTAAATCATCGTGCTGCTTTGCGATAAACCCTGAATGTCTTTTTTGAAATTGTAAAACACTTGTTTTCTGCACAGACAGTAGATGATTTGATTTGTATATATTTATATCTACAGTTTTAATTTCAGACACCAGACAGAGAGACCACCAGCACTGGAGACTCCTGCGTAATTTCTGCAGAAACACTTAATACGTTTTTATGATGCTTGGTTTGAGCTAAATGAAGAAAAACAGACCAATTAGCATCATTCACACAGTGGTCATTATATTACTGGCTGCAGTAACTGGTCTATGGTGAGGCCTGTGCGAGCGCCTTATGCAGCTGCTCGTGTTTATACTATTGCGTTCATGTGGGCGGCTCAGCGGACCAATTACAGCTATTGCTGTTCACGCCACGCAATGCGTAGTGACATGCCAGAGCCATTTGTCTGCTCACATGGACAGTTCCAGCCAGAAACCGCCGGTCACCATACTTATATGACGCATCGTATTTCCCATCCTTCTGACAGCCACGAACAGGCTTCGCTCATTCTGCCTTGCCATGAGCACACTGGCCAGACCACCTGGTTCAGTCTCACTCAAAAGATACCATCTAACAACTTGTACAGGTGTGGGCCTTCCCAAGCCGGTCCCTAAGAAAACATATCATGTACATTAAATTGCAAACCTCTGTCCCAAAAGTCTTAAGTGCCTTACTGTCAACAAGTTAGCTATCCAACTTGCTAGCTAGCTAGCTTGTTGTCTTTTAGTCACAATGCATTTGTCAGTTTTTCTTTGCTATCGTAATGACGGGACAAGTACACCTTGTGTGGCTTGAAATGCAAAAATCAGAGTGTCAGTTGCCTCACATTCCCTTGAAGGTGAGCTCTGACTTTGGTGGATTGCTATTTTAACGGCGCAGCTACCTGGACGTGTCCAACACTTCTCAGCAGAGGAGATTGACCCACATTTGCGTAACAAGCAGGCATGTAAGCGCATTCACAATTTTTCCGTTGCCAAGTTAGCAATAAACGTCTGACTGTTGCGTTCAGTCAGTTAAGCACAGCTGAACACGCTAAGAAAGGCCTGATTTGCAAGGTTTTCAAAGCTTTCAATAACAAATTTTACCCAACTTTTACTGCTGACTAACAAAGCAATGATGAGCAACATGGGCACTGTGTGAATAAGATAATGCAAATAAATAAAGTCGGGGATAAGCTGCGATGCTTCCCCGTTTTTTCCCCACATCCTGCAGAAAAGACGCTTTAGTGCTGGTGGTTTAGCCTGTCTGTTAATCAGCCAATGAATGTATGTGAATGGAGAGAGTCTATACTGATGTTTATCGTGTTTTATTATGTTGGAGTGGGTGGGGGTGACTAAACACTTAAACCTCACTTAGACTGAACCCCATCTCTAGACTAACCCCAGTCCTGAACCTGACCATACTGATGCAGAGACGTGCACAACCCCGTCTGTCCAGACTGTCTCCCCCCGATACTGTTACTGAGTTGACGTTAGGTTTTTTAGAGCACTGTAAACCCACAGGCTTCATCCAGCGCTAGTCTCAGCTCTCCCTGAACTGCTTTCACTTCAGACGTATTTCCTGTTTATGTTATTTCTGTGTAGCTAAAAGCATATTAAATTATATCGACTGTATATTTGACCTTTTTCTGTTTTTTAAATAATAAAATTATTGTTCACATCTTGTTGCAAGGTTAATTTTTTTCACCCATATGAACAGAACAGAAGTTTCTTCTTGTGTCCTGATGATGCGCTACAAAACACCGAACCAACCACAATAAGTATATCATAGCAACCACCATAGCAACCGCCCTGGGGGCTCAACAGACCCAGACGTTGACTCTAAAGCCTGAAGATCACGAGTTCACAAGTCCCGGAGCCCCGGTGAACACAATTGGCCGTGCTCTCTGTGGGGGCGGGGTTAGACTGTAAACCTTCAAAATACCATAGCAACCACCAAGAAACACCTCAGCATCACCACAGTAGGGGAAAGTGAATATAGTTGCAGCACTAAAGATTTATTTACCCAATCAGAAACAAGCTAGCGTGATGACACTATGCAATCTGCACATGCTCAGTTGGACCCTATTTCTGCAAAATTGCAGCCAATTTTGATCATCTTTTTTTCAGAACTTTTTTTAGAGACTGACCTAGCAACCACCTAGAAACACCTTAGCAACACCATAGCAGCCACCACAGATACCATAACACCTTAGCAACCACATAGCAACATCTTAGCAACATCATAGCAGCCACCATGGACACCATTGCAAGCACCTTAGCAACACCAAAGCAACCACCACAGATGCCATAACAACACCTTAGCAACAATCTGACATCATAGCAGCAACCATGGATACTATAGCAACACCTTAGCAAACACTTAACATCCACTTAGCAACACCATAGCAAACACCACAAACAACTTAGAAACCAACTAGCAACCGCTTAGCAACATCACAGCAGCATCCTAGGATACCATAGCAACACTTTAGTATCCACTTAGCAACACTAAAACAACCACCATAGATAACTTAGCAACCGCTTAGAAACATCACAGCAGCCTCCACAGATACCATATCAGCACTCTAGTATCCACTTAGCAAGACCATAACAAACACCACAGACAGCTTAGCAATCAACTAGCAACCACTAAGCAACATCACAGCAGCCTCCACGGATACCACAGCCACACTCTAGTATCATCTTAGCAACACCATAGCAAACATCACATTTACCATAGCAACACCTTGGTTACAGCTTAAAATCAAGTACTGCTGCTTTAAATTAAAAACAGATGCAACCAAGTGCGTGACGTCACGCCTCCACGTTACGCCCTTGCGTCATCGCTTCGCGGAAATACGGGGAGGCTTTTTCGGTTTTGGTGCTCGTAGAGAGGAACCGGAGAGCGGTGAGAAAACGGAAAACGGCGGAATGCGCGCGTGGTGAGAGCCGCGGGTCGGTGCCGGTGTTTAGCCGTAAGGAGCGCGGGGTAGGAGGCGGGCTGAGCGCGCCGCCGGTACCGGTGTTTCGGGAGCGGAGCGGGCCGGATCCGACATGTCCCTGTTCCAGTCTGCGCTGGATTTTCTGGCCGCGGCGGGGGCCGGGGGCGCCGGGTCCGCCGGAGCTGCGAGCCGGGACCAGAACGACTTCGTGGGGCAGATCGTGGAGCTCGGAGACACCAAGCTGCGGATCAAGCGGGTCATCGCGGAAGGTACAGTGAGAATACGCTGGGTGTCACGATTCAATGAGACCTGGGTTGTTTATTCCACCTTAAATTGGAGCGTTCCACCTTAAGTTTGAGCGTTCCACCTTAAACGGTGCAGCAGGTACATTCTGCATGTAACTTACATGTACCTGCTGCACCATTTAAGGTGGAACGCGCGAATTTAAGGTGGAACATGCGATTTAAGGTGGAATTGTTAATTCAGCGTATTCTACAGCGAATAAAACATGTATGTAGCTATATGTAAATATATATATAATAGTATAAAATAAAACACCTCAACGTGTATTAAACATGTAATAAAACACCTTTTAAACAATATTTAAAACCGCTAGCGTTAAGTTAAAAAAAAAACATAAGCGATGTCTGTTCTCGCTAGCTTAGCATATTTTAGCATCGTTAGCTTTAGCAGCCCAAAGCTCCGGTTTAGCTAGCTAACTACTTTATTCACTTTTAATCGTATTTTATCTATTCAAATATGGATTTTTACGATCTGAAACCCTTTTAGAACGAATTTAAATCTGGGGTTATGTCTTATTTTTGCTGGATTATCTTGCTAGCTAACCTAGATTTTTCTAGTCAAGGAGTAGCATTAGCATAGCTTAGCTTAGCCTTACTAGCTCTCTATTCGTTTCCTACTAGCTATACATAATAATAATGGTGTTTAGCTAAATTCGTATTGTAACACCAGATTAATCTGAAGTATTTGTCTAAATTAATCTAGAGTATTATTTTGAGCCTTATCTTTACTGAGCAAAGTGTTTGCCAACACTGCCGCTTTTCCACCTGCATATTTGATGGGATTTGATGCTAATCTAGTTAAGATAGTTGGTGCACTTGACTGTCTAATCCTGATTCTGGAATGGTGTTCACACTGCAGGTAGAACTGGTTTAATACATATTAAACGTATGTTTAAGCAAGAAATCTTGTCTGTCAGCGCTGTTTATTTATTTTTTTCCGCCTGAATATGTTATGGAATTTGATGCTAATTGCTGTGTGTCTGAGTCTGAAATAGTGTTCATATTATTCATGGCTTAAGTGGATTGATGTCCAGCTTGTGTAAATAGCAGAAATACACCTGGAATTAAATGTTTTCCTGTCTGTCACATATATATGCGATGGGATTTGATGTTTTAAATAGCTATGTGACTGTTTCCCTAATCCTCCTGATTCTGGAGTAGTGTTTTACACTACAGGTAGAACCGATTTAAACACATTAACCTTATGTAGACGGATGTCTAATGTGTCTGATCAGCTAAAATGCACTTTTGGATTTGACACTTTATCAACATTGCTGTTATCCCTGTTATAGCTTTTCCTGTCTTTCAGCACTGTTTTATTTTTCCATGTGCACTTTGTCCCATTCCTGAATCTGGAATAGTGTAGTTTACACTTCAAAATGGACCAAATGGTTTTAATATAATTCATATGTGAATGGATAACCAGCTTTTGTGTATTATATTTGACCTTTTTCTGTCTGTCAAAGCTGTTCTTTTTCCACTTGCATATTTCATGGTGATTGAAGTTAGCTAGACCACTGTTTTCCTAATTCTGATTCTGGAATAGTGTTCATACTACAGGTAGAAGTGGTATAAACACATGTGGATGGAATACTAGAGTTGTGTAGTTTTGGTCTGTTGTGAAAATTACATAGTGAAAATATATAGTACAGTATGTTTGCATGACTGCAATTAATTTTTGCTGATCTTAATATTGTCCATTATGTTTCTCTTAGCTGGTGAAACCTATTAACATAAATAAGCTGGCTCTGTTTAAAAACAGGTTTTATTTTTTTAGGAAACTAATTTATTTGTTTTTTTTATTTTACATTTCCAAAACATGACATTTAGACTATATATTGATATATGATATTTTGAAACAAGATACCCATATCTACCTTATCAGACTACAGCAGTTTAGCCCCACCCATCCAGCCAATAACTATTTAGTCCCACCCATTAAGTGTACAGCAAGTGTAGCTCCACATGTTCACTTTACAGCAGTTTAGACACATGGGAACTCATGTACACTGAAGTTATAAGGAGTGTTTCAGCCTGTACTGCCTTTTAAACAAAGGATAGTACAGGTCAGCCAGTAAGAACAGAGCTCATTTACATATAGGATACAATTAAAAAATATATATATATATTCTTAGAAATAATTAGGTGTTGTGGGGGGGAAATGCCTTCATTATTTTATTGTAAAAAATAAAAAAAAAATAAGACTTGTTTGTGGTTTATAAGCGATGCAGTTAACATCATGCTAATAAAGTGTACAAGCTTAGAGAAGTTGGTGGTGGTGTTTTGGCTGACTGGTCTGTAATTGTACAATAGGGGAAATTGTGTAATGTGATTTTTTTTTTGCTTGTGTCTGGGTTCTTTAGTATCAGTTTGATGGGAATTTATGAAATTATGTAGTTCCAAATAAATATAAAGTAAACATGAAGTGGGTGTGTTCGAATCCAGCTATTTGCTCCAAGGTATTAGGTGGCAGGTGCAGGAATGAACTTGATTCCATACAGAAGGCCTGTATCACAGAGAGCTGAATTTGTATCCCTAATTTGTTTTTTAAATGAAGTAGTGCAGTGGTTGTATGTCTTTTTAAATAGAGCATGTAAACATTATTATAGTGTTTAAATGTAAACTGTAGTCCATAAATGGCGGCACAGTGGCTTAGTGGTTAGTACGTCACCTCCCATCACTGGGGTCCTTGGTTCAAGTCCCTATCTGGGTGGATTTTCCATGTTCCCTGTGTAAAGCTCTGTTCACATTACAAGCCACTTTGCTCAAATCTAATTTTTTGCTCAGATCTGATTTGTCCGTCATGACGGTTCACATTCACCGAAAATCAGATTTGAGTTACTTCAGCCTTGTAATGTGAACGTAGCCTAAGTGTGTGTGTGACTGGATGCCATCCTCAGTATCAGTGCTGGATGCAGACCTCCAGATGGACGGTGGTTAACTCTTCCAGTTAAGAGTACGCTGTGTGTGATTGGCTGCTGCTTCTCACGGGTGTGTGTTGAGTGTGAGCAAAATGTATAATTAAATGTCCCTCTGGGGATAAGTGCCTACTTATCCCCACATACTTATTATAGGGTTTTCAAAACAAAAGAGATGTGTTTCAGTTTAGAGCTGCTGTGACCTTTCAGAAACATACAGGAGAGTTTAATACAGTATATGGTAATATAACAGTGAAGTTATAATAAGGTTATTAAGTTGAGACTACCTACTGCCAAAGTGGTTTTAACAAATTATAACACTCTGCTGCTTCTCTAGAGCTAGGTATAAATATGACTTATGTGAGAGAGTGTTTATATTTTACTGTTAAATCCATTGCAGCCTGTATTAACTCTGTCAGGATGGAATAAATAACAGTATATGGAGAATTCTGTATGTTCCTATTTGTTTTATGTTTTACCCACCATACTGAAGTTGTAGCGAACCGTAGGGTCTATACCTTGAATTATACGTGAATTGTGTATACCATTTAACCCCTAATACATATCCATTCAACCAGTGTTGATTATGATGTCCACAGTGGATCTTCCAGTGGTGTTTGGTGGTTGCTGGGGTATCATGGGTGATTGCTCTGAAATTTACAGTAGACTCCTGTTAGACATCACTGTATCGGAAGTTCTAAGTCTAAATCTGACGCACTGTAAAAGGTGTGCGCGAGTGTGTGCGCGAGTGTGTGCGCGAGTGTGTGCGCGAGTGTGTGCGCGAGTGTGTGCGCGAGTGTGTGCCACCTGTAACGTGAAACTTAAAAGGGCCCTTTTCATTCGTTGAGTAAAACCCGGCTATTCTTTTACTTATTGCCATGGCAACACCCCTCAGGAGTGAACAAACTCACCTGACTCTCTCTCTTTCTCTCTCTCTCTCTCTGTCTGTTTTTCTCTTTCTCTCTTTACCACTCTTTTTACCACTCTCTCTCTTATCTCTTACTCTCTACCTGTTTCTACCTCTCTTTATTTCTCTCTCACTCTCTAACTCTCTCTCTCTCTCTCTGTGGTGTTTGCTGAGTCAGTGGAGTGAGGAATATTTAGTACATTCCTCAGAGCTTCACCCAGAGAACCGGTTCTGCCGCCTGTAGAATCTGAATTGATTTTATATTAGTGCAGGTATTGATCTTTCCTTTCCTGGTTGTTTGTTTTTGGTAATATTGTTCTATATAGTTTGACTATAGTCAGGTTCTACCTGATCCAGGATGATGAGGGTCAGTTGCAGTTATTTACAGCAGTGCATCTGTTAATTCAGCTGCACTCGTCTGTTTAGCAGATTGATTGATGATGAACACTGTTAGTAACGCTGTTTTTCCTTCTCAAACGTCTGTCTGCTGTTTCTGAATGAATTAATGAATAAATCATTATTCAGTTTCCTTTCTGTGTGAATAGGTTCAGACTTTATTCTGTTTGTTTTGGCAACAGAAATGTTGCAAAGGAACCAGAAAAGTGTAAAGGAAGCTTTTACCTTCTGTTAGACGAGACACTGATTGACACAAAAATAATAAATACGTCATATTCAGATCCTTTCTACTGGTTTAGAACTGTTAGAACTACTATTAAAGGCGTGACTGCTGCACTCCACCACTGTTTAAACCACTGAACAAAATACAGAATGTTGAGATATTATGTAGATGTCGGGGTAGATTTTAGGGCAGATATTAAGTAGTTATTGGTTAGACATTGGGTAGAGATTAGGGTAGATATTAGGTACACATTGGTTAGATATTAGGGTATACATTGGGTATTATATTGTATTATATATTGGTTGAATATTATAGTAGACATTGATTAGATATTAGGGTAGATATTGGGTATATGTTAGGTAGACATTGGTTAGACATTAGGGTAGATATTGGGTATATGTTAGGTAGACATTGGTTAGATATTAAGGTAGCCATTGGTTACCTATTATGGTACATATTGGTTAGATATTATGGTAGATATTGGGTATATGTTAGGTAGACATTGGTTAGATATTATGGTAGATATTGGGTATATGTTAGGTAGACATTGGTTAGATATTAGGGTAGATATTGGGTATATGTTAGGTAGACATTGGTTAGATATGGGAGACATTGGGTAGATGTTAGGGTAGATATTAGGTAGACATTGGTTAGATATCAGGTTAGATATTACAGTAGGTATTAGGTAGATATTAGGTAGACATTAGGGTATATATTAGAATAGATATAGGGTAGATATTATGCTAGATATTGATTAGATGTTAAGTAGTTATTGGGTAAACATTGGGTAGACAGGAGGGTATATAGTAGAATATAAGATATTAGGGTAGACATTGATAGGTGTTAACTGCTCTAACTGACATCAGATAAATATTAACTGCTGAAGTTGATGTTAGATGTTGATTACTCCAGCTTATAGCTGTTAACGGTTTCTGCTGATAAGTTTTTTTTTTTAAGCAACACTCAGCAGTAGGGGTGTGATGACGGTCATCTCAAGACGAAACTCAATATTGTGCTCATATATATATATATATATATATATATATATATATATATATATATATATATATATATATATATATATATATATATAATTTATTTATTTATTTCAAATATGAAGTATGATTAAAACTTACGTAATGCAAAACTGCAGGTGATTTTTTTTATATTTTGTAAGTAATTATTTTGTAATGGATGTTAGTTAAGCTTTACTCTGATTATATAACACTGTGTTCTGTGTTGTGTTCTGTGTGCTCAGGGGGCTTCGCGTTCGTGTATGAAGCTCAGGATCTCGGCAGCGGGAAAGACTTCGCTCTGAAGGTAAGAGTTAGAGTTTAACCTCATATTAAACTTTCTGTAATGTTCTCTACTGTAGTTTATTATCACCTGTGATGTAACTCACTCATATCTACAGGATGTAGATAGATTTATACTAATCATATTGCTCTGTTTTTTTTGGTTTGTTTACTTGTTTACAGAGACTTCTGTCTAATGAGGAGGAGAAGAACAAGGCCATCATCCAGGAAGTCTGCTTTATGGTAATTTGTCATCATCACTGCTTTGAAAGTCAGATTTTCACTTAGGATGCATTTTATTTTTGGCAGCTGTCTACTCCAAGTTTAATAGTTAATCAGACTAATTTATTTAAAATATTAAACTCAGGTTTATGTGCTGTACTTTTGTTGTTTGCTAAAGGTGTGTAGTTTTATTCAGTAGTGAAATACTAGGTGTGTTGCTGTACCTGTGTGCTCTGTAAATGTTGTACCTCTGTACGATTGTTTTTGTACCTGTTTTTCGCCAGCTGTCTGGTATTAGTACACATCTTAATTATAGAAATGTTTGCTGTACCTGTAAACTCTAAATAAAGCATGCCAGGTTATAATCTTTTGTGCCTGTGTGCTCTATTTTTTATGCAATATCTGAAACCTAGGTCCATTTATTGTACCTCTGTAGGTTTTGGTACTCTAGGGTACTCTAGGGTATTAAAGGTGTGTGGTTGTAGATAGTTTCCTAAACGTGTATACAGTACTGCTTGTACCTGTGTGCTCTATTCAAAAGGTGTCTTGTTTTAGGCAGTATCCTAATCATGAGTATTCTTGCTGTGCCTTTCTGCTCTAAACACCAGGGATCTGGTTTATTTAGTGTCCTAAATCCTGCTGCTGTTGTTGTGCTTGTGTACTCTATTTATTGTACTATATTTATTTAGTATCCCACACTCAGGTGCATGCGTTGTACCTCCTGCCTTAATGTAGTGCTAATTTAAATCCAGATGAATATATATTTGTTTGCTATTCAAAAATTCCAGTGCATTTGTTGTACCTTTTTGCTCTGTTTAAAAGCTGTATAATTGTATTCAGTATCCTAAACTCAGGCGCTTGTGTTGTACCTCTGTAGAAAAAGCTGTCTGGTCATCCTAATGTGGTCCAGTTCTGCTCAGCTGCTTCCATCAGCAAAGAGGAGTCCGACACCGGCCAGGCCGAGTTCCTCATCCTCACAGAGCTGTGTAAAGGTACACACACACACACTATACACACACACACACACACACACACACACACACTGACAGTAACTGACGGGGAATGGATGTGTAAAGCTGACTCGCTAGTTTTTCTGTACATGGAAGATGAAAACACTTCACACACTCCTAACACACTCACACACACTTCCTGTTGCTTCCCCCCCTCCTTCCTGCAGGTCAGCTGGTGGACTTTGTGAAGAAGGTGGAGCTGAAGGGGCCGATGTCATGTGACACCATACTGAAGATATTCTACCAGTCGTGTCGCGCTGTGCAGCACATGCACAAACAGAAACCACCGGTCATACACCGAGACCTGAAGGTGAAGCCCCGCCCACTACTCACAACATTAGTACAGTAGTACACAGTGAAGTAAAGCAGCCGGCGGTAAAGATCTGACCTGGATCAGTCAGGCTGGTCAGTAAGTGATGAAGGAGTTAAATAAGTTGTTTTTGCCGTTTAAGATCTTCACTTCCAGTCAAAAAACGGAAATGATCGAAATCTAGTGTACACAATTCTGCAGTGAACTGCCAGAGCCTTTACAGAGAACAAGCTAAATAAAATTTTAAATAAAAAATAATTTTATTATTGTAAGGAAAAGAATGTTTTCCAAACTCTTACTCTGTAGGAAGGCTCCAGTAAAGTGTATACTAAATATAATATATAAAATTGTGATTATTAATAATAATAATAATAATAATAATAATAAGGGACATAAATAAATCTTTTACCTTCTAAAAAATACTTCTGTAGTGTTTACCATGGGCAGTGTTAAATGATGATACCCAGTGTAACAGGTGCCATATTATAAACATGAACTTTTTTAATTTTTTGATATTGCCTAGCCCTTTAATAATATGTGTGTGTGTCTGTGTGTCTCTGTGTGTGTGTGTGTGTGTGTGTGTGTGGACAGATCGAGAATCTGCTGATCAGCCAGCAGGGGACGATAAAGCTGTGTGATTTCGGGAGCTCCACCACCGTGGCTCATTATCCGGACTACAACTGGTCCGCTCAGAAGAGATCCATGGTGGAGGACGAGGTGAGACCCGGCGCTGGAACCATCCCTCACCAGCTAATCCTGTTTATACCATTTCCCCCAATCACAAACACCGTCCATCAGCTGACACACACACACACACATTGTGCTAATATCATATTCAGTATTACGGAAACCAGAGATATGAATATTATGGTGTTTCAGTGCACCATATGATGGACAAAAGTGTTGGGACAGCTGCTTATTCAGTGTAAAAGAGTGTTAAAAAAGTGTTTGTGCTGCTTTTGTTGGAGTACCGTAATTTTCAAACTATAAGACACACTTGATTTATAGCGCATTTTGTAACACTAGTAAGGAACAGGGGTGGCACCATGTTTTCCTTCTAATTCAGCCTGTAAAGCTGAGGTAAGTAAACAAAATTCTAAGTCGTAAAAAAACAAGTCAAACGAGCGCTGGATGTTAATCTACACAGATTTCTCTTATGAAAACTGTTTATTTGGGTGAGTAAAGCATTTCCAAAGCCAGGGTGATATTAGCTAGCAGTTCGTCTCGCGTAGCTTGTTTTAACATGATGAACACGCAGACCTCAGTCTGATATACTCACCTCTGTACGATGAAAGAGCAAGCGCTTTTAGAGGCTAATGCTACGGCTGCTCCAGCAGTGTTAGCCGAGGTTAGCAGCAGGCTAATTATAGGCGATTATACTCACTTCTGAACAGCTAAAGAGCTAGCACTAAAAACATTATTCAGATTTCATTATGGGAAGATGGGCAACATATTGTTATTCTTTTGTCTAACTGCGCTTTATATACATGTGATTTACATAATCTGTACAAATGTAATAAATCTGTAACAATGAGTACTTCAGTAGTTACACTGTTATTACATTAGTTATTAATGTTTAATTATACTGTATTATAAAGTGGGGCTGATATTTGTATAATGTGGTAGTGGATATCAGGGTAAAGGTAAAAAGCGGAGTGAATTTGAGTGTGTGTGTGTGTGTTTGAGACAGATGTGTCACTGGGCTAATGTAGTGTGTGTGTTTGTGTGTGTGTGTTATTTGATTAACGTTCTCCATCATTTCCTGATGAACTAAATCAAGACTAACTGTTCAGAGCTCCACTCTAATTACACACACTGTGTAAACAGTCAACATGGCAACCCGCCAGCTCTAGCTCTGCTTTTGTGTGTGTGTGTGTGTGTGTGTGTGTGTGTGTGTGTGTGTGTGTGTGTGGCAGGTGATGTCTGTGTGAGATGGTGTGAGATTAGATTAACAGGTAGTGTTTAATCATCAGTGGTGGATAAATACAGAATACCATGTAGCTTTATCATTAGAAACTGCAAGATTTCATACTGTGTGTGTGTGTGTGTGTGTGTGTGTGTTCCAGATCACCAGAAACACGACGCCAGCCTACAGGACTCCGGAGATGATTGACCTCTATTCCAACTTCCCAATCAACGAGAAACAGGACATATGGGTGAGATTAGTGTGTGTGTGTGTGTGTGTCTGTGTGCATTTCTTAGAACTATTTCCTGTATGTTGTATGAGTGTAAATGAGCATGTGTGTGTGTGTGTGTGTGTTCCCTGTGGTTTTAACTAGGTACAAACTATATCATGACATTGTAATATGGTGATTTAAAGAATCCTGATTATAATAATACAGGGTTTCAGACTAACCCCCTCACACTGTCCTGGGGCTTTTTCAAAATAAAAGCTCTTTTTCAGTATGGATTATTTGTTTTCAGTTTAAAACAGTTTTTTGTTGTTTAAGATGCTGGTGAAAATATGACTGGTGGTTTTCCTATTGCTTTGCTAAGCTTAGCTAACTCTAACCCTTACACTGCAAAAAAAGGAGGATCAACACAATGCTAGTGGGAGAAAAAACCCTAAAAAGTAAATAATAAATAATTGTGGTTGGTGGATCACCATGTCAGCCAACTGTGGAGCTTCAACATTGGCAATGGTAATCAGAGAAACTGCACCACTCATTGTCTAACAGTCAAACTGTGCTTTTAAGACATGCAGCAAACAGCAAGAAGGCTGTGAGAAAAGGAAAGTTAGTCTGGAGTTCTGATAATGTTGAATGAAGCTGTATTCTGTATGGAAAAAAAACTGGCTGTGATGCTTTTAAGCTTTTTTTTGTTTGTTTTATTTTAATGTTACAATATTTAATCTGACAGTCTTGGTCTGATGGTGTGTTCTGATTGGTTATACAGGCTCTGGGCTGTATCCTGTACCTGCTGTGTTTTAAGCAGCACCCGTTTGAGGAGGGGGCGAAGCTGCAGATTGTTAACGGCAAATACAGCATCCCTCAGAACGACACGCGCTACACCGTCTTCCACCAGCTCATCCGTCAGTACTGCTCTCCGCCGTCTGTCTGTCTGTCCACTGTGTCATCGTGTGTGTGTGTGTGTATTGTGTGTTTGAATCGGTCCCTGTCGTGTGTCTGTTTCAGGGTCCATGTTGAAGATAAACCCGGAGGAACGTCTGTCCATCACAGAGTTGGTGAATCAGCTGCAGGAAATCGCTGCCGCCAGAAACGTCAACCCCAAATCCCCGGTCACTGAGGTAACGCTCGCAGAAATCTAATCAAAATCCAAATCAAATTTATTCCTCTAATGAGACTTTTACAACTGATGATGTAGCAAAGCAGCTTCACACAAATCTGTTAGCAGACCAAAGAATCGGAGCTATTCTAGTCATGAATTTACCTCAGCAATTCTATTCTAATCATAAATTTATCTCAGCAGAGAATTTACCTCAGTAGTGCTGTCGTCTAGTCACACATTTTCCTCAGCAAAACTAGTCTTATCATGCATTTACCTCAGAGATGCAGCTCTAATCATAAATTTACTTTAAAGGTGCATTTTAAAGCATGATTTCACCTCAGCAAAGCTATTCTATAAATTATTTTACCTAATTTTACCTCTAATCATAAATTTACCTTAGAGATGCAGCTCTTATTATGGATTTACCTCAGCAAAGCTATTCTAATTATGAATATTATATTAATGTAATTTAATGTCATTTTAACAAATTGTGGTGTGTGTGTGTGTGTGTGGAGGGTTCTGTCACACACAGTGATTAAACTTGTGGGTAATGTTCAATGAAGCTTTATTGGAGCTACTCGTACAAACAGACCTCCCTTTCAGAGAGAACACACACACACTCACACGCACACACACACTCTCTCACACACACAGACTCCCTCATTTCTCTAAAAAGCCTTCAGACCTCTCTCTTTCTCTCTTTTCTGTCCATTCGTCTATCCCTCCATCCTCAGACAAAGGGATGCCTTTCTCTCTCTCTCTCTTTTTCTCTCTCTCAGTAAATGATGTCACATTATGAGTGAGTGATCAGAGTGGGGGGGGGGGTATATTGGGTGTTTATTTCAGTAAGGAGACAGTAATAATATGATTTAATTGGCTGCAGCTTCACTTCTGTCCTGATTTTCAGATTAAATAACAGGTGTGAAACCACCGAGAACCAAAGCCTCGGAAAGAGGTGGATCAGCTCATTCACTGTTCTGTTAATTTGTAGTATAAAAGTACTTTTCTAGACGTTTTGAAATGTTTTGATTTATTATAGGAGGTTAGGTCATGTTATTGTTCTTTCATTAAACAATAGAAGAAGAAAAAGAAGAAAGTCTCTTTTACACTCGTTCTGCACAAAAGTACAGGTTACACTTACGGATGGCTGGGGCATCCCTGCTGGTTGACGTTAATGTGCGTGTGTGTGTGTTGTGTGTGTGTGTGTGTGTGTGTGTGTGTGGGGGGGGGGGGGGGGGGGGGACATTAGACTGAGTTGATCTGGGTTAAGTGGGGGTTTCTCTCTGGTCTGGATTAGAGAGAAAGAGAGAGAGCGGGCGAGAGAGCAGTAGTAGTAAAGCTTTTGTCTCGTGAGCATCTGTCTCCTCCTCCTTTCTCTCTCTCTCTTTCTTTCCATCTATCTATCTGTTTACAACCTCTCTCTCTCTCTCTCCCTCCCTCTCTCTGTCTCACACACACACACACACACACACAAACACTCCTGAGTCTCTCAGTGTGTTGTGCTCCTCAGGCTGGAGGGATGGGACGGTTTGTTCACTGAGTGGACGGTCCATGTTGTGGACGCTGGTGTAGTTATAGTGTGAGTGTGTGTGTGTTGGGGTGTGTGTTAGTGTGTGTGTGTGTGTGTGTGTGTGTGTGTGTGATCATGAGTCTGCTGAGTGCGTATTACTGTCTGAAACCGACGTTTGATGGATATGAATCTCTGCAGCTGCTGGAGCAGAACGGCGGCTTCGGCAACAACACGGCCCAGCTGCCCGCGCAGATCAACAACATACACAATGCAGGTGAGCGTGAGTGTGTGAGAGCAAGTGTAAGTGCGAGAGAGTGTGTAAGTGAGCGAGTGTGAAAGCAACAGCGAGAGCATGAGTGTGTGAGGACGAGTGTGAGAGTGAGCACAAGTGTGAGCAAAAGTGTGCGAGAGCGAGAATGAGCGTGTGTGTGTGTGTGTTTGAGCAAGAGAGTGTGTGAGCGTGAGTGTGTCAGAGCTCAGACTGATATCTAATACTGGTCTATAGTATTGTTCTCTGATCTGGGGTGTCTGTATTTGATGATTGATTTGCACAAAAATCAAAATGTTTCAATATGTTTACTTGCTGTTTTGTATTATTATAAAATAAACGCTTCTGACATTAAAACAGTATCTGCACCCACAAGAAATGACCTGACAGGATTGAAAAGTCTGTTACACGTGTTTTATACATGCGTTATACATGCGTTATACATGCATTACACACTACTTCTGTATTATTTTGTGTAGATCAATAAATATAACCTGTAAAATCAGTCTAAATTTATAATCCTGATCCTGATCACTTTCACCTTCCCTCTGGGTGCAGCTATTTTTGTGATGAGTGTATATCGTGTTTTTACTTTTACTTATATTTTGAAAACAGAATACAATATATAGTTTATTTCATTGTAATTAATTACGTGCAAACAATGCATCATACCAGCCACTTAACATGACCAAAGCGCTGCAACCACTTAGCAACTGCTTAACAACACCAGGGGGACCACCGTATTATACATATTAACACGGAGCGGTGTACTGAGCTCAAGGACTGAAAACACACAGACACACTCGCTGCGTGTGAATGAGAGTTCTGTTACAGATTAACCGCTATTACTCCATCACCTGATGGACAGACAGATGGCACAAACACACACACACACACACACACACACACACACACACACACACACACACACATCATGATCATGATCAGCCATCATTCCAGCAGTACCCCTCTTTAACCCACACTGGTCAAAGGCAGTCAAACATTTTTAACACAGATTAATCACATTACCAAATTTGGTCACAACCTCCTCCCGTAATTTACTCATTTTACAGAGCCAGGTGGCAGATTTTTTTTTTATTTTTTAGTAATGTTAACACAGTACTGTTTACTAATGCTGAGGTTAGAAGGTTGTTAACTTTTTATTAACGCTAATATACGGTTTAAATCTCCCTATTTCTCTTATGCACAGACGCACACTTGTGCACACACAAGCACATAATACCAAATTGTTAAAGGTGGAATATAAGGCAAGCGTTCATTTCATCCATCCACATTTATCTTAATTAGTTTTATATTCAATCATGATTAATACTATTTATTCTGTAAGCGACCAATAATAAAAATATAATTTTATCTTGCAATCAATCTAACATTGATTCTGAATCCTGAATTCATTAGAAGTGGAGTCTACAATTTTGAGATTCTAGAATTAAGTCTATTTGCAGACTATTTTTTTTCCCCTTCTTTGACAAAATCTCCATTTTAAAATGCTGTTTAGTTCAGGACTAGTCTTAATCCCTGTCTAAGAAACTGACTCATAGGGATTAAATTGAATTAAATGAATATATTTTAATTGATAGTAAAATTCCTGTATAGATATTTACACAGTGACCCTCTCCATCAGTCGCCCCCCAACTCTGTATCCCAGGGTTTCTCTCCGGCCTGTAAGAGGATTTACCCTCTGATCACCATCTGTTTATACACACACACACACACACACACACACACACACACACACACACACACACGGTTTACTCCTGACCCCGCTGTGATCTTTGTTCAGATGAGGTTAAACGGTCTGTTGTTTACTTGTATTTGGACATGAATTACTGTGTATACTGTAACTGCTACACATATTTATACGTGTGTGTGTGTGTGTGCTGTAGGTGTGTACAGTGGTGACCCAGACCAGGGAATGGGTGGAGGATTCTTGGACATCCTTAAAGGCGGGACTGAACGCTTTCTCACAAACATTAAAGACACGTCCTCTAAAGTCATCCAGTCTGTAGCCAGGTGAGACACACACACACACACACACACACACACACACACACTAACATTAAGCTTAAACACACACTCAACCCCAAAACCCAGATTCATCTTGCTTTTATGTATTTATGTTTATTTGTTTGTGTGTTTGTTAGTTTGAGCCAGAATGGTCAGATTTGTTGTTTTTTTATGTACATTTTGCACAAAAAGTAAAAAAAAAAAGTGTGTTGGGTATATTATTTCTGCTGCTGCTGCTCTTTAACATCAGCGTCAGTTTAGGAGCATGAACTGTCTATCAGACTACTGTCAGATATACTGTAAATCACATTTAAAAGATTAAAAAGTGGACTTGGGAATTTGCCACAGATTATGAAAAAAGTCCATAAAAAGTCCATATAATAATATATATGTATATAGGGTCTCATTTTTTTACATTACTATTTTTTTATTAATATAATTGTTCATTTTTTGGGGGGCATCACTTTACTTGGATAGTCCATCATAGATGCCTTCTAGATACCTACCTAACATTCTACTTACATTAAACTGAATATTTATCATATACTGTATAACTGAAGTCTTAGCTGAATGTAATTGATTATTAATGCTTATACTAACCTTTCCCTTAACCTCAAATCAACTCTGAAACTTTTGAAGGTTAAGAGTTAAGTGTAGAGTTATATTCATTAGAGAATTATGTACATTCAACTAAGAGTTCAATTATATTTAATGAACATTTACTTAAATTCAAATAGCAATTCCTTTTTTTTAAGCTTAGAATTATTATTTTAACAGAATCCCTGATTTTTCCATCTCTTCTATATTTTCCCATATAGAATCACTACATTACTACACTATAGCACAGGCCACGCCTCCACAGTGATAAATTAATCCTGACTGCTAGTAGCCCCTCCCACTTCAAATTATTGCATCAGAAAATGTTTTTAATAACTTTAAATAAACTTTAAATAAAAACTTCTAGATGCTAGATTAAATCTTCAGCATCATTTCACTCATAGTGCTCCTCTAAAAAGCTTTTTGGATTATTATGCAGATTTATAATTCTGTGTTCAATCTAAGGTGTAGCCTGCATGCTAAGTGCTCTGTGTTGCTGTTAGCATTTATACCTGTGTATATATACCAGGTGTCTCCATCACTCTGTTGCCCAGTCGACCAATCACAGCTGCTGCAGTCTGCATTGCCATCACAAGCAATTACATTCATAGATTTAACACAGAAGTATAAATCAGCCTTTAGGCCCCGCCCACCACGTTTTAAACCCCTCCTATTTCTTCTTTTTTTTTTTTTTTTGTAGTTTTTGTTGATCATTTAGTTATTTTTCGTTTTTCATTTGTTTTTTGTTCATTCTGTTCCCAAATCACATGTCATGGTCATGTAACTCCGCCCACCCCTTGCAGTCCCAGGTAACTATTGGCCACCGCTGTGTTGTGTGTTCACACTGCGAGTGTGTGTGTGTGTGTGTGTGTTGAGCTCCACTGCTTTTTAGTGCGGTTTGTCCATAAACACAGTCTGTTCCCATAAACACTAATTCAGTTTGCATTTAATTGTGTAGAGTTGTTTGTGCAAAACATCTTGCTGTGTGTGTGTGTGTGTGTGTGTGTGTGTGTGTGGCAGTAGATGTAGTACAGATGCTCTCTGGACTGTATCAGGTGAGTGTGTGTGAGTGTGTGTGTGTGTGAGGCTGAGTGTGAGGTCAGTAGGTTCTGGATGGTCAGTGATTGGTTGAGGTGGATCTGCTGGTTCTGGTTCTGCTGGTTTAGTTAATGACTGTGTTCTGTGTGTGTTTGTTCTGTTCAGCTACGCTAAAGGAGATCTGGACCTGTCCTACATCACCTCCAGAATAGCAGGTAAGTCAGACATGGATATACTTTAGAGTAGTCTGAGGGGGAATGAGTTTTGATGGGAGCCATGATGCTCTTGAATGCATCCCATCCAGGAGGGGAAAAAAACACTCTCCACCCACTCAAAAAAATGATTGGTCTGTTCTCTGCAAAGAGTCAGCCAATCAGAACCCTCTCTGTTTTACATGCGCTTCATGAATATGCACACGAGGGGGCGTGGCTTTCCCTCCCTCTCCCTATCTTTCCCTGTCTTTTCACGTCATTGGGGGGAAAAAAACTCTGTCTCACCTGCGTGCATGTGCTAGATTCTGGGAGATTTTGTTTTACTGTTATTGATATGCGGTAGATCCTGCAACTTCCGAAAGACTTGAGATCTGTGTTATAACATGCTGCTTTTGACACTTATCAAAAATAAGTTGTAACCATAGTGGTCAGGTTGGTCCATTACATTTTGAAAGAATAGAGAAAAAACAGCATACTGTATTAATTGAGTGTAAATTGTATTAGTCTATTATTTAATAATAACGTGTGTGTGTGTGTGTGTGTGCGCGCAGTCATGTCATTCCCAGCTGAGGGGGTGGAGTCAGCTATAAAGAACAACATTGAGGACGTGCGTTTGTTTCTGGACTCTCGGCATCCGGGTCACTATGCTGTTTATAACCTGTCCAGACGCTCCTACAGACCGGCCCGCTTCCACAACCGGGTCAGTACCACACACACACACACACACACCATAGTAGTTCACACTTGGTAGCCTTAAGAACTCTAGATTATCTTGACGATACCAGGAAATTTGGTATCGATCCAATACCAAGTAAATCCAGGGCCAGTATTGCCGATATCGATACCGATACCGATACCTTTTAATATTTAAGCTTCATAGATCCAAAGGATCCAAAAGACATTAACTCACTATACACTATGTAGTGTTTGCTAAAGAGTGAAATGATAAGGGAACATCCGCTCTGAGGACGTGACACATTTTAAATATGTTCACGTTTTAAAATTTTAAATACATTTTAAATACGTACTGTTCATATATCTACAAATCTCACCTAACAGTGCACTGTATCTGTAATAGGGAGTGATTCTGGACACAGCTCGTCTATTATGTGTCCTTGTCTTAGGGAAGTGGAGGCCTCTAGTGGTAGCCTCCAGTAACACTAGAGGGGCGTGTCGTGTGGTTTTATTTTCATACAGGTGCAGTTCTGCTGTATATTCTTCTATTATTTGCTGAATGGTATATATATATTTGTAGGTGAGAAATTTAATATTGAAGCTGCAGGTTTATTGAAGGTTTTTAACACCTGTGCGCAGGTATCAGAGTGTGGCTGGCAGGTGAGGAGAGCTCCCACTCTGATGAATCTGTACGGGATCTGTAAGAACATGCACCAGTGGCTCAAACAGGACCAGAGGAACGTCTGCATCGTGCACTGCCTTGTGAGTTTACCTACAGATCTTTATGAATATGAACTTTTCTTTGTATTATTTGAGGTCTGAAAGTTCTGCATCTTTTTTCTTTATTCAGACATTTTTCATTTTCTGTAAATAAATGCTCTAAATGAGAATATTTTTTATTTGTGTGCAGGACGGGCGTGCAGCGTCGGCTGTAGTGGTGTGTTCGTTTCTGTGTTTCTGTCGGCTTTTCTCCACGGCTGAAGCTGCGGTCTACATGTTCAGTATGAAACGCTGCCCCCCGGGCATCGCACCATCACACAAGAGGTAACACACACACACACTTAATTTTTTTCCATGTTATGGAAAAGCTCCATTTGTTATTTTTTTAAAAGCTACTATTCAGTCCCTTGGTCAATATATAGAAACTAAGCTGCAGAAGCAGACAATACTTTTTGTGATGAGACACAACCACTGATTTATGTTCATACAGCACTGGAGTTTTAGGGGCGGGGCCACAGGAGCAATGGCCCCAGTTAAAATCTGATTGGCCCCCTGTGCCCGGTCACTTTTTTGTCTATGTACAGTAAAAATCCATGTCAAATTGATAAAAAGAAAAGAAATAGGCTCTAGCAGCAAAATCCACAAAAAGTCACAGTAATTCCATAAGAATAAAAGCAGAGTCTGGCCAAATCAAATAACTGCAGAGAATAATAATGAAGTAACAAAATACATTTAAAATGTTTAAAATCTTTCTTTCCTGTTTTGAATTTGCAGCATGCACTTCTTTCTTTTAATTCTCAAAATTTAGATCGATTATTTTATTTTTTGTGTAAAACTTTTGGCACAAAAATGAACTCCATAGATTTTACTGTGTAAGATTTTTTAAAATAACATTTAAGTATTTGAGCATGATGAGACCTCTAACCACCACTAACATACAGTGTTTCCAGCACTATTTAGCCCTGCCCATTTTGCAGGAATCATAAGTAGAGCTTTCAGCAAGAAAAAAAAGCTAAACCAATTAGTGCATATTCTATTTGAATTTACAAAGCACTAAATAATGTGGGCAGAATTTTGTGTGCACTGGCGTATCCATCACTATAACTAACACCCAAGAGTTTACCCCACATTACTGCAGTAGCTTTAACCTATATGTTGTGCATCAATAAGGTCCGGTACTGATGTTCGATAATTAGTTAATTCTGTCGCTCTTAACTCACTAAACAAAAGAGCTTCATACAACACATTTGGATGAGGGGGGATAATGAGCATTCAGCATCTGACTTCATTAATGCTGTTATCACTGAATGCAGCTTCAAATCTAGTATAAACTCTTCTCTAGAGACAGTTACTCCAACAAAAGCAGGATAAACTCCTTTTAATACCCTTAAATAAATTGTTTAGTTCGTATAGTGTATAGTATAACTGTGTATAACTGAAACATGGAAGCAGCACATGCTCACACTTCTTTAACTCATTCACTCCTTCACCCATTCACTCCCCCCCTCCCCCTCGCTTCCTCTCTCTCTCTCTCTCTCTCTCTCTCTCTTTCTCGGTGTGTGTGTGCTGGTTTCCTGCTGATGTGCTGAAGCCTGTGCTTATTCAGAGCTTCAGGCTAAATTCGCCGTAGCTCTGCGGTTTTTCTCTGGGAACTGCGTCACTCTGGCCACAGCGGCGGTTTCACCAAGAACAGCTGTGCAGCATGAATGAACCGCCTCCATCTGCTCACCTTTAAAGCGATAGTTCAGCCAGATAGTAACCCCCCTCCACCCCAACCTGTACACAGTCCATCAACTAACATGTTTTCTGTGTGCAGATTTCTTATTTAGTGTTTTAATGCAGCTACGAGTCCAGAAACTACAGCTCAAATACAAGCAGTTAGCATGATGCTAACATACACTCATAATAATACGGCAGTAAGAATTCATGTTTATAATGTACTGACAAGATGAGGAGTGTGTGAGGAGTGTGTGAGGAGTGTGTGAGGAGTGTGTGAGGAGTGTGTGAGGAGTGTGTGAGGAGTGTGTGAGGAGTGTGTGAGGAGTGTGTGAGGAGTGTGTGAGGAGTGTGTGAGGAGTGTGAAATGAAATATCAGATGCTGCCCTGTAGTTTTATGAGGCTGCAGCACACTCTGCTGGTCAGTTACAGTACTGCACTCTCCATTCAGCACTACAGTAATATGTAAAAAATATTTGCTTATGATGCATATGACGTATTGATTGATTATTGATTACTTAATTTAGTACAGGTGTATGATGTATTGATTACTTATTTTTTTGAGGTTGATTGTTGTTTATTGATTGTGTATTGCAGGTATATTAAGTGTATGTATAATAGTGTATTGATTGTTGGTTATTAATTGTTTATTTCAGGTATATTGAGTATATGTTTATAGTAGGGGTGTGACGAGACACGATATTGGGTTCACGATAACGAGACGAGACGAGATTTAAAAATAAAATTTTAAAGAAAATCATACACCTCAAACTTAACAGACTGGTTTCTCTCACACATTTATTCTATAAGGAATAGAAATAAGAATAAAAAATAAAAATACAACTTTTCTAGGTCTTATATAGTGCAAACAATAAGTGCAAACCACAACCAGTCATATTAATACTATGGTTTGTGGGTTTTTTTTCTCCTAAATCTCTTGTAATTTAACTATGCATAACATAACCAGTCATAATAAGCCTATGCTTGAAGTGCAAACAGAGACAGAACATTTTTTTAAATACAGTACAGAGCTAAGGGATTAGTACAACTGCCTATGAAAAAGTAGGATTTACTTACAGTATTTACATATGGTTTGTGTCTTGTTGGTCACTCTGTTACCGTTTATTGTTTTCACTGGAGCCAAAATGCAGCCAGACATACAACTAAAAAGTAGCAGAAGCATCTTCTATATAAGGGGTATTTAATTATGTTAAATAATTAAGTGCTATATCATGTAAGGTTGTTTGAACTGAATGATGTAAAAATATAGAAGAAGAAGAAGAAGAAGAAGAAGAAGAAGAAGAAGAAGAAGAAGAAATGCCTCTCTGGACAGATTTTGTTTACATTTATCCCCTGTCTCTCTGTCGCGCTCGGCGTGACTAGTTTCCGCCAGTTCTCGTTTTTCCACCCGTTGTCGGGCTCCCTATCTCCTTATAAAGGCGGTTTTTCACGGCCGCGGTACCGCGACTCTGACAACACGGATTCGATCCCGCGTGAGGAGCGGTGTGTTTGCACTTATTTTTTTTCTTACCGCGTTTGCACAGATCTGATTGACTGAAGAGAGCGTTTGGTGATCTTACCCCACACGTGATTGGTCTGTGAGTTTACTGCGCCGCACAATTTAATCCTTCTCAGTAGTTTATCGGTTTGGGTCCGCATTGGACAACGTTTGGGTCCGGACCGCGGTCCGCCCATTTTCCTCTTCTGCTGAGAGCTGCTCTCACACTCGCTGCTACTGGGTTGCCAGATCCCTCTTAAAAAGTCCACATTAAACTGTTTTTTTTTTTCTCTCGCGAGACAGGTTTAAGCTTGACGAGAAATATCGTCACATTTAATCTCGCGAGATCTCGTGGCACGATATCTCGTCACACCCCTAGTTTATAGTGTATTGATTGTTGGTTATTGATTGTGTATTGCAGGTTTATTGAGTATATGTTTATAGTGTATTGATTGAGGTTAATTGTTTGTTATTGATTGTGTATTGCAGGTATATTGAGCATATGTGTAATAGTGTATTGATTGTTGGTTATTGATTTTGTATTGCAGGTATATTGAGTATATGTGTGATAGTGTATTGATTGTTGTTAATTGATTGTGTATTGCAGGTATATTGAGTATATGTGTAATAGTGTATTGATTGTTGTTAATTGATTGTGTATTGCAGGTATATTGAGTATATGTATAATAGTGTATTGATTGTTGTTAATTGTGGGTTATTGATTGTGTATTGCAGGTATATTGAGTATATGTGTAATATTGTATTGATTGTTGTTTATTGATTGTGTATTGCAGGTATATTGAGTATATGTATAATAGTGTATTGATTGAGGTTAATTGTGGGTTATTGATTGTGTATTGCAGGTATATTGAGCATATGTGTAATATTGTATTGATTGTTGTTTATTGATTGTGTATTGCAGGTATATTGATCATATGTATATAGTGTATTGATTGTTGGTTTTTGATTGTGTATTGCAGGTATATTGAGTATATGTATATAGTGTATTGATTGTGGGTTATTGATTGTGTATTGCAGGTATATTGAGTATATGTGTAATATTGTATTGATTGTTGTTTATTGATTGTGTATTGCAGGTATATTGATTATATGTATATAGTGTATTGATTGTTGTTAATTGATTGTGTATTGCAGGTATATTGAGTATATGTGTGATAGTGTATTGATTGTTGTTAATTGATTGTGTATTGCAGGTATATTGAGTATATGTGTAATGTTGTATTGATTGTTGTTTATTGATTGTGTATTGCAGGTATATTGAGTATATGTGTGATATGATGGCGGAGGAGCCGATAATTCCCCACAGTAAGCCGATATTGATCCGCTCCGTCGTGCTGACTCCGGTTCCGCTCTTTAATAAGCAGAGGAACGGGTGCCGGCCGTTCTGCGAGGTTTACGTCGGAGAGGAACGCGTAGCTACGACGTCCCAGGAGTACGACCGGATGAGGTACGTCACCTGACTCCTAACACCTTACACCTCCACCTTTAACTGAGACCGTTTATCTGTAACTTTAACTGTGTGTGTGTGTGTGTGTGTGTGTGTGTGTGTGTAGGGACTTTAAGGTCGAGGATGTTAGAGCTGAGATTCCTCTGAACGTTACGGTTCAGGGGGACGTCCTGATCGTCATCTACCACGCCCGCTCCACCCTCGGGGGACGCCTACAGGCTAAGGTATGCACACGCACACAGCGTTTATTATAGTGTTATATAGAGTTAATTACAGGTATACACTCACTTTCTGCTATACATTCTGATTGTCTGTGTGACGTTTATGCAGATGGCCTCCATGAAGATGTTCCAGATCCAGTTCCACACCGGCTTCGTTCCCCGAAACGCCACCACCGTCAAATTCGCCAAGTGAGTGAAGATCACAGAACTAAAGCTTAGTATCGCAGTTATATAACTGTATGTGTGTAGACTGTATATATTAGGGGTATGTGTACTCTTTACGAACAGTCACGGTCTGGCTCACGCAAACGCACGCAAAATACACGATACACAGGCAGTCTATAAGAGACTTGTGGAACCAATGAACATTACCCTGAAAGTGTAGCTGTAGCACTGTTATTAGCAACTTGCTACTGACTTAGCTCATAGCCTGCGCTGAGAAGTCTAGCTCAGAGCTAAATTGTTCACAACCGTCGCTGCGCTGAAATCACGTCCTGCCATAGAAAATGAATGTTTTTTCCTGTATAAACGCAGGGTTAGGCGCTCGTACTGTCTCTCTCTCTCTCTCTCTCTCTCTCTCTCTCTTTGAGATATTATTGTTACTTAAAAAGAACTCAAACACTGAAATGCTTAGGAAAAATATATTTGTAGTTTTATCAGTTACCTTAAGGCTGTTGTTTTTGTTCTTAATAAAGCGCCACACAATCAGGCTCATTGTTTGTTTGTTTGTTTGTTTGTTTGTTCCAACAAGATGTAAAAGATGGATCTTCTCATGATGACCGTAGGAGAGAAACCTGGTTTCAGCATTTAATGAAAGAGCTTGAGCCCGTTACAATATTCCATCCCAAAAACTAAACATGATTCATTCTTATTATGAAGCGAATGAAGGTGCGTCTGTACAGAATAACCAGCCTCTTTATTTATTCCTCCAACCATACCGAAAACATACTGGAAACGTACCCAACCGTGAATTTCCTGTACCGTTACACCTCTAGTATATAGTTATAGATAACTTTATAGGTTTAAACACATGGGCTGTTTTCCTCACTGCACCGTCAGAACCTAGTTTCATTGTTGGGTCCACTCTAAAGAACTGTCGGTGTGTGTGTCTGTGTTCACAGGTATGATCTGGACGCGTGTGACATCCAGGAGAAATATCCTGACCTGTTCCAGGTGAATCTGGACGTGGAGGTGGAGCCTCGTGATCGCCCCAGCAACAAGACTCCGCCCTGGGAGAACTTCTCCACTAAAGGCCTTAATCCCAAGATCCTCTTCTCCAGCCGAGACGAGCAGCAGGAGATCCTGGCCAAGTTCGGTGAGCAGGAGCCTCCTGAAATCGCTAGTGAGATAGAGGGCACTATTTTAGCTCTAATTATAGGCGAGTTGTTATCCGTGCAGCTTGATTTCGGGTCAGTGTGTCTTTGCTGTCATAATGACGGGAAAAGTACACCTTGTGCAGAAACATTAGCATGTATGACAGAACAACAACTCAGAAACAAGAGGCTGAGAAACAGAAACTAAAGCTAAAAATCAGGCGAATAAACTCAAATAAATCAGTCTTTCTTTAAACGCAGGTAAACCAGAGCTTCCTCGGCAGCCGGGTTCTACAGCCTTCTACGATTCTGAGGCTCCCGAACCGGAACACTATCCCGAACAGCCCCCGAACCCGGAGCCAGAGACCCCGTCCCCACCCAGCACCGACTCCAACGCCAACAACTTCTTCCAGACGCTGGACTGGGACGGTACGCTGATCTTTACACTGCTCTTTACACTGCTCTTTCTCTGGGAGGAAACTGGGTAAAACATTTTTTAATCATGTTACTCTGCTTATCTACAGACGGCAGGGGGCAGTACAATCGCTCGGACAGCCTGTCTGGACCAATGGATGATCAGGATGACCTGAGTGGCGGTTCAGAGGAGGAGTCAGTGTCGTACTCCGCCCCCATGGACGGGTCTCTGTCGCGGGATCCCAGCGAGCCTCTGTTTGAGGCAGATTTCACCACCTCTCCTCCTGAACCCCAACCGGATACTGAAGACCTGCTGGGGCTGAACTCTGACGCGAGCGGCTCCACCGCGGCCCCCCAGCCGCCGCCGGGCCCCCCAGAACCGGGACTGAGATCCTGCGCCAGTAACAGCGACCTGCTGAACGACCTGTTCAACCCCAACACTGACCAATCAGCCGAGACCGAGGACCTGTTCTTCACCACCACCACCACCACGCCCAGCCAGCCTCCAACCACCCAGAACCCCCCTACAACCACCAAGGGTGAGACATATATACATTATAGAGCGCCCCCTACACTTCCTGTAGTGTATTACAGACTGTCAGAATGAGCGTGTTGTGGATCATATGAACATTATAGAGCATTATAGAGCACCCCCTACACTTCCTGTAGTGTATTACAGTCTGTCAGAATGAGTTTTAATGAGTCTCTTTTTCTCTCTCTCTCTCCTCAGTTAATGATATATTTGACCCGTTCGGCGTGGGCTCCGGGGTTTCGTCAGGGTCTGATCCGTTTGGTGATCTGCTCGGTTCCGACAGTAACAGCAGCAGTTTTAAAGCCCCGCCTCCTCCAGCATCCAACTCCAGCCTCTTCAACCTTCGTAAGATTATAAATATTATCTTATCCTGTTAATCTGCGCTGTGATTGGTGTATGAATGTATTGATTTATTGATGATTTAATGATGATTGAGTGTGGTGTGTTGTGTAATTGTGGGTAATTGAGTATGTAATGTGTAATCTGGGGGTGTTTGGTGTAATTGAATAGATAAGCTAGCGGGAGAAATGCCTAAGATGACCTCGTCGGCCAGTCAGCCTGATCTGCTGGGTGGTTGGGACAGCTGGGCGACCGGAGCCGCCGGCACCACAGCTAGCATGTCTGCTACTGCTAACAAACCAGCCTTTACTGGTAATCAATCAATCAACCAATCAATTAATCAATCCATCAGTTAATCATTGCAGCTCTAAGGCTGGAAATCCTGCTGTTAATCAATCATAGTAATTAATCAATGAATCGTCCAGATAATGTAGATAATGCAATGCTGCTGCTCGCATGCCTGCTACTGCTAATAATCCAGCCTGTACAGGTAATCGATCAGTTCATTAATTTATTAGCTAGTTGCATGGTTAGAATTAGCATGTCCATTAAAGCTTTTGCTTCTGGTAATCAATCATTCAATTAATCAGTGAAGCACCCAGACCAATTATTTCCTGCTAATGCGAATAATTTATATTTATGCTTCATACGGTGAAAAGTCATGGAATAAAAAAAAAATAATAGCAATTTCCAGGCCTGGATAAGTTTTGAAAAAATAAAAATACCCAGAAATTTTTGAAAAGTCATGAGAATTTGTTCTACAAATCTTTGTGTTTCAGTTTATTGATAAAGAAAATATATTTTGAGCTACAAATACGAATGGAGCTCTCAAGATCAGATGCACATTTTATTATTAAAGATTTTGTGTCACTACATTTTCATCAGTTTTGGCTGATTTTTGGTTTTATTGTTCATTTTTGCGCTGATGTTTTAAATATCGTATGGTCTTTTGCCTTAAAGGCGTGATAAAGTCATGAAAAAGTGTATTTTGTAAATTTATTGGTTAAAAAGTGTATAAACCCTGTTACAAGGTACAGCCTGTACACTTGAACTGGTAATCAATCAAAAAAAATCAATGAGTTAATCAATCTTTGACGTGCTAAAGCTGTGAACAAGGCTTGACTGGTAATAAATCAACAAGTTAACGAATAAATCAGTTCATTTATTGCAAGGTATGCCAGTGTGAATGCTAATCATTAATTAATGCTAATAAACCAGCCCTGATGATCAATGAATTAATTGGGTATTTAGTTATTTGTTGGCTGAGTTATAGTATGTCTGCTGCTGGTTTTACTGATAATTAGTTAATTTATTAATTGTTCAGTCATGTGATCACATGCAAAATATCCATTACAGTGTTTGCTATTAATCAGTCAACCAGTCAATGAACAGTCTGTCAGTGAAGCGATAAGGTCAGTTTATCTGCTTCCTAAAAACAGAATCTATTAATAATCAGCCAAACCAACATGTTATCAGTTCAGTACAGGCTTCTACCACTAACACAGATCATTAGAACAGTTTTTACTGGTCTTAATCTAATTACACTGAGTAATCAGATTAATATGGTAAATACATTTTAACATGTGATAGTATTTGTGTGTGCTGTGCTGCTGTATCTTTATTATTTTTTATATATTGTGTGTATTTTAGCTTCTGGAGCTCCGTCGAGCTTCTCGAAGGCTAAATCCCAGAGCTTTGACCCGTTCGCTGATCTCGGGAACCTGGGCTCCACTCTGCCAGGTCAGTATCCCCTGAACACTGACCATCAGAACTACTGCTGCTGCTGCTGTCAGTCCTTCAGTTCTTACATCCTCCAGCACTGTGCTATTTTTTACCAGAGAGGAGAATACACACTTAGGAATCTTTTACAGGTTTGTCGGGCAACCAGAGGGCGCCCCTGAGTGAGTCCAAAATGAATGGGTTTATATGGAGCAACATCATATGGGAGAAAAATCATAATTAATAAATGTTTAATCTTTTTGTTCTCTTTTTCCTCAACACAGACCAATATTAAATGTTTTAATATCACGTACACACTGTTAAAAGCTATTAAACTCCAACTGATCAGCTCACAATGAGAATTTGCTCTGGTGTCCAAAACACACATGCTGTAGAATGGCTAAAACACACAGATTGGTTTTCTTTGCTTTTTTTTTATTATGAATTTTTGTATCAAAATACATCAGTCTACTTTCAAAAAATTAAAGGAATACCCTGGACAAGAACTATTTATAATTTGAGTTTTTTACCATGTTAGACTCACTCATGGGCTCCCTCTAGTGCTCTGCAGTACTTTTGTGAAATATCAGGGAGATAAAAGTTGTTTTTTTAACTTTTTTTTTTTTTTTTTGGTGTACAGGATCCTCCTCCAGCAGTGGTTTCTCTGGTTCAGGGTTTAAGGCGGCGCCCCCTGCTGGAGGTGCTAAAGGCTCGTCTCAGGCGTGGCAGCAGCCGCCGCCGCCGCGCTCCTCCTCCAGTAAACAGTGGATGCCTCCAGGCTCCGTCCCCAAACCAGCCACTGCCGCCACCAGCAGCAGCCAACCAGCAAAGCCCAACTACAACCTGAACTTCAGCGTGATTGGAGGACGGGAGGAGAGGGGCATCCGGGGGCCGGGCTTCGGTAAGGAGGGGCGGGGCTTCAGACTGACACCTGTGTTCTGCTGCTGTTTGTGCTGCTGATAAATATAATGTGATGATGAAGATGATGATGTTTTTTTATGGTTGATCTTCTCCAGGTCCGAAGCCGAAGGTGAAGGAGGATGATTTCGGGGATCTTCTCTCCACACAGGGCTTCTCCTCCAGACCTGATAAGAAGGGACCTCGCACCATCGCTGAGATGCGCAAACAGGAGCTCTCTAAAGACATGGACCCACTGAAGCTACAGGTACATACACACACACACACACACACACACACACACACACACACACTCTTCACCAGCTCATCAGGGGTTATTGTGGGAAGTGAGTGCTCATGATGCTAGTTCTGAAGTTTTCTACATGAGTTTTCCATGATTTATACTCAGAATAGCTCAGATTCTAAGTGGAAGAACCTGTTTTTATCTATTTACTGCACCATTCTAAAGTTTGGACACACCCCTTCTCTTATTTAATATCATTTAATATTGAAGACTTCAAAACATTAAAGTTTTTTATATTAATCTACAATTTAGTAAATAATAAAATTAAAAAACAAATATTAATGGAAGTGTGTCTAAATTAGTGACTGTTACTTAATACATGATGAGTAAAACTCATACAAAACAACTTATATTAATAAGTTGTAATAATTTAATTATTCACTAGCAATCTCTGTTGGTCATGTGAGCTCATTTTGCAAATAATGTGTATATCTCACCACTTTAATTAAAATGAAAGTTTAAATTAAATATCTTTTTGTATGATCGCAAAGGTTTTAGTCTGCAGCCTCTTGCAGTACCACTGCAGGCCACCGGGGGTTGCTGGTGCTCAGGGTTCAGATCACTGCTGTGGGCTGCTGATGAAACTGGTGTTAATGTGATGTTGGTGGCGGGTGTGTGCAGATCCTGGACTGGATCGAGGGGAAGGAGCGGAATATCCGGGCGCTGATCTCCACCCTGCACACGGTGCTGTGGGAAGGGGAGACCCGCTGGAGACCCGTCAACATGGCCGACCTCGTCACACCTGACCAGGTGAAGAAGTTCTACAGGAAAGCCGTGCTGGTCGTCCATCCGGACAAGGTGAGTTCATCCTGAGTTCATCCAGTACCTGTACTGTTGATTGGTTACCTCGTGTTTCCTCCCGATTCCTCATTCCTCATGCTTCTCAGGCAGCAGCAGCCTGTCACTCACACAGAGACAGCGCTGTGTATCTACTTCTAGTGTTAAGAATCAAACCATTGCAACATGATGGACGTGTTTGATTAAATTGTGATGACTATGCTTAAACAATTTATCGTGTTGCCCTAATATAAACAGTACCAGTTTGGACACACTTTTTCCCTGTGTTGTTCTGCAGGCAACAGGTCAGCCGTACGAGCAGCACGCCAAGATGATCTTCATGGAGCTGAACGACGCCTGGTCTGAGTTCGAGAACCAGGGAGCTAAAGCTCTGTTCTGATCCCTCTCTCTCTCTCTCTCTCTTTCTACACACCCGAACTGCCTTCAACACACACACACTCTCACACACACACACACTGCCTCTTCTCTAAGACAGAACGACAGAATGAGGCTTATACAGACTGAGACAATCGGACCGGAGTGAGCGAGAGAAAGAGAGAGGAGGAGGATCTGTCTCTCTCTCTCTTACTTTCTGACGATCTGTAGGTCTCTCCCTCGTTCTTTCTGAAGGACAGAAAGCTGTATGAAGCTGCTGATGGACGAGACTCTGTCTGCTGGACTCACTCAGACTTCAGAGGAGCTACAGCTCTCCACTCTCCTTCCAACCCCGGGTCAGGGTGTGAAATTAGCATACACACACACACACACTGGAGCGGCGGTCTGCGTCTTGCAGTGAGGGGGGGCTCCGGCGGACTCGGGTTCGAGGTGGATTTAAGGAACAAAAGTGAAGAAATTGGATTTTTTTTCCCGCTGATCTTTATTTTCATACGCTTTTTTATCTCTTAATTTTGTCTGTCTTTTCGCTGTCTGATTTATTTGTTGATCATCATCATTACCAATTAGAATATCGACTGATGAGTGTGTGTGTGTGTGTGTGTGTGTGTATATATATGTGTGTATATTTTCTCTGTGGTTTCAGGGTCTGTCTCCTGCTGTCTGATCAATGTTTCCGCCCTGAATAATAATTTAAGCAGAGGTTTTAAAGCCCCTGGGAACCAAAATCTGACCTCTCTTTCTAATTAAGTGTAAAAGTATAAAATATATCTTGTATATGAACAAAGTCTAATAAATCTCTGCTGTGTTTCACTCTTACCACTCTTCTCTCTGTGTAGAGTGGGCGGTCCTACAAGTGGGTCAGTTTTACTTCAGCATATCCCTGGCCAATCAGAATGCTAACGTGGCTCATCCGTCACTTTGAGTCCGAGTTACCTGCAGTGCTAAAGCTAAACCTGGAGCGCTAAAGCTAAACTTGGAGAGTATTCCCTACCATCTGTAGTCCATCGCCTCAACACTTCACAGTGGAGTTCGAGCAACCTGGCAAGCAAAAGTTAAAGCTAAACCTGGAGAGCTAGAGTTGAAACTAACACTAAACCTAGTGGGCTGAAGCTAAACCGGGAGAGGTAAAGCTAAACTTTAGCTAAAGCTAAAGATGGAGAGTCTTCAATCTGTAGTCCAATGCCTCACGACTTCAGAGTGGGGTTTGAGCACCCAGACAAGCTTAAGCTTAAGTTAAAGCTAAACCTGACGAGCTTAAGTTAAACAGAGTGAGATGATTCTAAACCTGGAGAGCTAAACCTAAAGCTAAAGAGCTAGAGGTAGAGCTACACTTTGCAAGCTAACACTAAATCTGGAGAACTGAAACTAAACCTGGAGTGCTAAAGATAAACCTGTTGAGCTACAGTAAAATCTGAAAAAAAAATGGAGAGCTAAAGCTAAAGCTCGGGTTAGCAAGATTTAAAGCTAAACCTGGAGGGTTAAGGCTAAACCTGGAGCGCTAAAGATAAACGTGTAGATCTAAAGTTAAAGCTGAAGGAAAACCCGGAGAGCTAAAGCTAACTTGGGGAGGCTAGAGTTGTTCTCAGAGAGGTATGAGGAGTGTATGATGGTGATATTTGAGGAGTTTTATCATATTTCTGCTTCATATTTTCTGTTTAAGCTACGCTAAACTCTTAAATCAACACCCAAATCTGATATAATAATAATAAATCAGTGTATAAAAGGTGTTCCCAGGGGTTTTAACTCTCGCTGAACCCAGTCGCTCTTCTCCATCACTCCACCGTATATCTAGAACCGGGTTCTGGATCGATGTTCCTGATCCGCGTAGCTTCACTCCACATCCATTCTGTTGGTTTTATCAGATCTGATCATCATAACGGAGTCTATCGTCTTATTTATTGTTTATTGTGAGGGGCGATTAATTTAATAGAGGGAGGAAAGAGGAGCAGAAGAAAAAGAAAAAAAGACTAATATATGAATGATGGTGTGTGTGTGTGTGTGTGTGTGTGTGTGTTAGAATCAAATCTGTGCAGAGCTAAAAATCATTCCAAAGCATCTACACACATGAATGTGCTTTCCAGGCTCCTGATTGGCTGTGTGGAATGTAACGTTTTTGCTTTTTTCCCCTTTAATTTTCTTTATATCGTCGTATAAAACTGAATCCCTTAAACATGGCATTATTTTTCTAAGAAACATGTTTACTTGAATGTTAGCTTCTCTTTTTTTTGTTTTTCCTATAAAAGACCAAACGTGAAGCTCGGCACTTCAGATCACTCGGAGGAAAAAGAAGAACGAGACGTTTTTGTAAAAACCAGCGAAAAAAGAGTAAAGTTTTGATGTAGAAAAATGAAAAAAAAAAAACACATCAGAACCAGCGCTGGACTCCTGCTGTGTTCGGCAGGCTAGCTATGCTAATCGCTAAAAAAGTTGGACGATTAATTGATTAATTGTGAACCGAGAACAGTTCGTCAGATTATCGATGATTAAACCTGTATTGTGTCGATTAGTTGTAAATAATATGGTATTGTGAATGACCAGATTATTTTGAAGAATAATCTGTATTATGGGTGAATCGTCACAAATATCTCCTGATTAATCTGTTTTTGTGAGATTAATTGGAGAATATGAAAGATGACCCACTAAAAACAGTCGATTAATGAAATTTACAGATGATTTGCTGCCAAAAAGTGAACGATTAATCTGTTGTTTGCCCAATTAATCGGATATTTCAGTTGATTAATCTGTAGTTTGTGATGAACCTGATTATATGATCTATTACTTTATGATTGATTGATTAATCATATTATATATATTTTCTGCACATTTTTTTTTATTAATCCGATTAATCGGATATCATATATGATTTGCCTCCCAAAAAATAAATTAATACATTGTTTGTTTTATTGATTTGCCAGCAAAAAAAAAAAACTGTTGATTTTTAGTCTTTTGTTTGTGTGATTATTTGGACATCAGATTAATCACCACTCAATAATCTAGACGATTAATTTGTGGTTTGTGTGATTAATCGAATATTATAAATGATTTGTCACCCAATAACCGTTTGTTTATTCTGTTACTTGTGTGATTAATCAGATAATATAAATGGTTTTCCACTGAAAACAACAGATTAATCTGTTTTTCGACCAATTATTCAGATTATAGAGAATAATGGCCGATTAATCGGTATTTTCACCCTTTAGAATGGTATTTATAGGGCAGTAATTGAGTCATATGTCTGATTAATCATGTGTTAAAGCTGTTTTTGTCTGATAAAGATGAGATTTATCTAGGATATCTGTCCCAATATCAGTGTAGGAGAGTTTGTACTCAGCCTGGCTGATGATCATATTTTTTTGTAAGATTATTTGACGAAGTTTAGTCCTGGACTGTGTTTTTAATAAACTCTGTGAACAGAAATTTAATCTACGGTGGATGAAATATAAGTATGTTGGATAAATTCATGTGATATGATGTTAGAGTGCAGGCAATAACACAGCAGAGTTATATAGAACTCATCTTTCTGAAGCCTTAATCTGTATTTCTGTGTTTTAAAAAGCGCTTAAGATAAAAAAATAAAATAAAAAAGGCTCTGGAAACATCTGCAGCACATCTGGAGAGGCCGTGTTCACATCTGTTCAGCAGAGAGACTGTGATTTGTGTTATTTCTGTGGACTGCTGCTGGATTTCACACATTCCAGGTGATTCAGTAAATAAAATAAAGAAACTTAATCAATAAACACTTTAAACGTCTGTAAAAAAAAAAATCTTAATTTCCTCCTGGTGTAGAAGCGGAACGTGATTATCTGTTGTACAGTAATGCAGTGGGGTGTTCTGATAGGCCTGTTCTCATAGGCTGGTTCTGATTGGCCGGTTCTGATGGTTCTCCTGACTCTGGGCAGAAACACTGTAAAATAATGCTCTATTTTGGTAAAGGAGAAGTCTCTGTATTTTTTCATGGGGACTTTTAAGTCATTCAGGGCTTTTTTTTTGCGTTTCCTGTTTTAAACTCCTGAACTACCCGTGCTCACACTCTCACTATCAAAGGGTTTATTTTCCTCACGTTTCTTTAACTTTAATTTTGTTTTATTTTGGACTGTATGATGACCAATAAACCACATTTCAACATGAAGCCTCTTCTGGTTCTTTGGATTTGTTGTATTGACTGAAATACATCCAAATTTTATATCAGATATCATTCGATTTTATTAGTATTATTAGTAGTGATGTAGTTATTAGTAGCGTATTGTAGACTTGCATAAAAGTTAATAATATTGTAAAAATGAAAATATATATATATATTGTAGTTATAAATATGTAGTTTAAAATTAGTAAAAGTTGGTTAAAATGATTAAATATTTAATAAAATTTGTATAAACTGGCACAGGTCTCTCAAAGATTTTTGAACAGTAGTCACTGCTTATTTAACTCCACCTTTACCCCCAACTCCACCGTCAACCCCCTCCCCAACTCCACTATCAACCCATCCCCCAACTCCACCATCAACCCCCCCAACTCCACTATCAACCCATCCCCCAACTCCATCAACCCCCCCAACTCCACTATCAACCCATCCCCCAACTCCATCAACCCCCCCAACTCCACCGTCAACCCATCCCCCAACTCCACCATCAACCCATCCCCCAACTCCACCATCAACCCCCCCCAACTCCACCATCAATCCATCCCCCAACTCCACCATCAACCCCCTCCCCAACTGCACCATCCATTCCCCCCAACTCCACCATCAACCCATCCCCCAACTCCATCAACCCCCCCTTAACTCCACCATCAACCCCCCAACTCCACCATCAACCCCCCCAACTCCATCGTCAACCCCCCCAGCTCCACCATCCACTCCCCCCAACTCCACCGTCAACCCATCCCCCAACTCCACCATCAACCCATCCCCCAACTCCACCATCAACCCATCCCCCAACTCCACCATCAACCCCCCAACTCCACCATCAACCCATCCCCCAACTCCACCATCAACCCATCCCCCAACTCCACCATCAACTGCACCATCCACTCCCCCCCAACTCCACCATCAACCCATCCCCCAACTCCATCAACCCCCCCAACTCCACCATCAACCCCCCCCAACTCCACCATCAACCCCCCTTAACTCCACCATCAACCCCCCAACTCCACCATCAACCCCCCCAGCTCCACCATCAACCCCCCCAACTCCACCATCAACCCATCCCCCAACTCCACAATCAACCCATCCCCCAACTCCACCATCAACCCCCCCAACTCCACCATCAACCCATCCCCCAACTCCACCATCAACCCATCCCCCAACTCCACCATCAACCCCCCCAACTGCAACTTCCACTCCCCCCCAACTCCACCATCAACCCATCCCCCAACTCCATCAACCCCCCCCAACTCCACCATCAACCCCCCCAACTCCACCGTCAACCCCCCCAGCTCCACCATCCACTCCCCCCCAACTCCACCATCAACCCCCCCTTAACTCCACCATCAACCCCCCCAACTCCACCATCAACCCCCCCAACTCCACCATCAACCCCCCCAACTCCACCATCAACCCCCCGCAACTCCACCATCAACCCCCCCAACTCTACCATCAACCCCCCCCAACTCCGCCATCAACCCCACCAACCCCCCCAACTCCACCGTCAACCCCCCCCAGCTCCACCATCCACTCCCCCCCACTCCACCATCAACCCCCCTAACTCCATCAACCCCCCCCAACTCCACCATCAACTCCATCAACCCCCCCAACTCCACCATCAACCCCCCCCTTAACTCCACCATCAACCCCCCAACTCCACCATCAACTCCACCATCAACCCCCCCAACTCCACCATCAACCCCCCCAACTCCACCATCAACCCCCTCCCCAACTCCACCATCAACCCCCCCAACTCTACCATCAACTCCACCATCAACCCCCCAACTCCACCATCAACCCATCCCCCAACTTCACCATCAACCCATCCCCCAACTCCACCATCAACCCCCCCTTAACTCCTCCATCAACCCCTCCAACTCCACAATCAACATAGTCCTGATAGTACACTACTTGTATGTTTCACTCACTTAATATCAGAAGATAAAGGCCCTTTAAATTTTAACAATATTTTATTTCAACACAATGTTTAGACTGTTATTAAAAGAAATCTGTCTGATATCACAGGTCAATTTCATATAGTCCTGATAGTACACTACTTGTATGTTTCACTCACTTAAAATCAGAACATTTTGATGTGTCATTTCAAAATAAAGGCCCTTTAAATTATAACATTTATGTAATTTTACACAATGTTTAGACTGTTATTAAAAGAAATCTGTCTGATATCACAGTTCAATTTCAGATAGTCCTGACAGTACACTACTTGTATGTGTCACTCACTTAATATCAGAACATTTTGATGTGTCATTTCAAAATAAAGGCCCTTTAAATTATAAAAATATTTTATTTCAACACAATGTTTAGACTGTTATTAAAAGAAATCTGTCTGATATCACAGTTCAATTTCATATAGTCCTGATAGTACACTACTTGTATGTTTCACTCAATTACTATCAGAACATTTTGATGTTCTGATGCCCCCCGGGTGGTCCCAATCTCACTGGCTCAATCGGTGTGAGTAAGTGAGGGTGGTCAGCACCTATGAGTACGAGGGGCTTAACCCGGGTAAACTGCTCAAGAGGTAGACCTACCAGATGCTTGTACTTCTTTTGAAGGGATGTGACTGGGTAGGAGCGCTCAGCGAGATTAAGGTGTGGTGATGTGAAGGCATGTGTGACTTTGAAGCTGCTCTTATGCTGACCAGCTGGAGATAGGTGGAAGGAAACACAGGCTCCTCTGAGCACCTGGACATCCTGTCTTATGGTGCGAAGATTGAGTTCTTCTGTAGAGCCCTCTATCCCCAGCTGTCTGGCGGCCTCTGGCAGGAGCATTGTGCGCTCCGAGCCATCATCTAACACGGCATATGTCACCAGATTCCGGTTGCGATACCAAAGCACCACTTTGATGACCTTCAACAGGACCCTAGAGGACTCTGATGGGCGGTCTAGGTAGAGAACATCTGTGGTTGAGCTGTCTGCACTGCTCCCGTCCTTGGGAGGCTCATCAGTGTCTCTCTTGTTGACCTCATGAAGGACCTTTAAGTGTTTGCCTTGACACACCTCACACAGCTTCTTTAAATCACACTGAGCAGCCTGGTGGTTCCTTGCACAGCGCCAGCATCGCTTGTTTCCTTTAATCCACGCAGTCACTTGTTCCTTTGTGAGCTTTTGAATGGCTTGGCACCTATTCAGGAAATGCTCAGAGCTCTCACAGTACGGGCAATATGACTTAGCTTTGCCTTTTTTCTGTGGCGGCACATGCGGCCTAGGGGGGTCAGTGAGGGGGGATCCCTCGGCTCCATGTAACACTGACATAGCTGATCGATTCTTCTTCTTCTCAACTCTTGAGCCAGACTGCCCCTGATATCTGCTCTCTGGCTGGACCTCAGTGTCTTGGCACCAGGACTCATATCTTAGCCACTCTGCTAGATCGATCAAAGAGTACGTGGCTTCCGTATCATGGCACGGCGGAAGTCAGCTCTCATTTCAGATGGGAGCTTTGTAAGTAGACGAGCAACGTGTGTGCCACATCTGAGCTTCACCTCTCCTTCAGGCCCCAGGTTCTGGAGCATGCCAACGAGAGACTGGACTCGTAGAGCAAACTTCTCGAAGGCTGCAATGTCTCCACGCTTCACCTCCGGTGCCTCCATAACAGCAGCTATTATCTTGAGAACCACATGGCGGGGCTGGCCGAATTTCTCTTCCAACGCTGCCATGGTGTCTGAGTATGGAGTAGGCGAATTTAGGTAAGAATCAGCTATCAGACAGGCCTCTTCAAGTTTCAAGTGGTCGATAAGGACCTGATATTTAAAGAGCTCTGTGCTGTCTTCAGGTAGCAAATTCTCTAGACTTATCTTAAGTCTTGTGTACTCCACCGGATCTCTACTCTTGAAAATTGGAATTTTCGGCTTGAGTCCCCTATACACCTTCTCCCCAAACGCAGATGATACAAAAGACTGCTGGGCACCCAGATGTGGAGATGATTGGCCTGCTCGTGGGCTAGGCGATGAACTGGAGTGTTGGCAAGGTCCATATCGGGCTCTGAAGTTTGAGGGACTGAAGACTGGGGAAGGCGTAGGCGTTCCCATGGTTGGCGGTGGCGGAGCAGCTGCGGGCCTGCCAGGGTGCTTGGGCCCAGAGAAATAGCCTGTTTGCTGGGTGGAAGGCGAGCTAGCCATTGACGTTGATCTTGAGGCAGCACTCTGCTTCAGTAGCTGTAGCTCATTCATCATTCTGTCTATTGCTGAGACCATTTGACCTTCATCGTAGCCTTCTGACTGTGGTGGCCATGGTGTGGGAGGGGGTGGCCAGTCACTGTAGTCCTCTCCTTCTCTGTCTGTGGCACGTGGTGCTGGAGGTGGAGGAGGGGGTAGATCTGGCCACTCTTCCTGTCGATGCTCTGCTTGAGCATTACTGAGGGTTGTCACTCTCTCTGTAAGCGACTTCACTTTTCTAAAAACATCTTTAAGTTCAGCCATACTGTCTAGTATATGCTGATGAGATAGCTGAAGTTTCATGTTCTCAATGCGAATCTCCTGTAGTTCAGCTCTGCATGCATTGACTGAGTCACTGCTCACATCATACTCAGCGCTGGATGGACGGGGCATCCCAGGCCGTTCACGCCGCCTCTCATGTCCTATGGCATGCAAGTGGGGATGTTCGTCCTCTTGTTCGCCGAGGGATGAATCCCACTGGACTTGGCGCCTGGGATATGAGGTGTAAGGGCGTGTGGTGGGTGTCATCTCGACTGCTCCCTCCATGTTGGATGTCCACTCCCTCCCTGGTGAGTGCATCTGCATCGCTGTCGGTCCACTGAGATGTTGCCTATAGCTGGCTGCATCAAGCTCATAATCTCCGAGGTAGGCAGGGAGACGGGTCTGCCGCTTAGGACGAACTGCTTCACTGCTTTGTTGCATCTTGATCCCAAATCAACACAGAATCCGGCTCGAAGGACCTCAATGTTGGTGAGGACCACTAAAGGACTGTATGTGCAGGTTCTAATGATGGGATGTGTGTTGTATGGGGGGTGTCGGTCAGAACACCATGAAGCAGTTGTCTCCTTTTCATTTCTTTATTAAACTTCACACTTCAATTACATGTGCAAGAGTCTCAGTGGTGTGTGGTTTGGTTGGAATACACGCACACAACTCCTCACATGCTATTCTCTTGAGGCTGTGATCTAGCCAACCTGAAGTGGTAACTTGCCTGAAGCAACAGAGTAAAACTAAACAGCAGTAGAACTAGACCAAACTGCACGTGAAGGGGCGGGGCTAAGATTCAATGCCAGAGTCTTTCTTACACTATCACCTCTGCAAGTTTGGGCAAATTTCACTGTATTGTTTATATTATTATTATTATTATTATTATTATTTTATTCATGTTTAAAATTAAATTTCTCATGATCTCATGATCTCTACAATTTGAAAGAGTCTGTCCTAAGCTATGACTCCTGCAAGTTTGGGAAAAATTCACTGTATTGTTTATTTTATATTATTTATTTATTTTTATTATTCATGTTTAAAATTAAATTTCTCATGATTTTTCCATAATGCCAAAACAGGTCCACTTCCATATGAAAGAGTCCATCCTAGGTTAGCTCCTTGACAGTTTTTAAAACTGCCGGCGTACTGTCAGCAGGCTCCCTGACAGTTTTTAATACTGCCGGCTTACTGTCAGCAAGCTCCCTGACAGTTTTTAATACTGCCGGCGTACTGTCAGCTAGTCCCCTGACAGTTTTTAATAGTGCCGGCGTACTGTCAGCTAGTCCCCTGACAGTTTTTAGTAGTGCCGGCATACTGTCAGGAAGCTACCTGACAGTTTTTTTTTTTTGTACTTTATTTTTATTGGCACTTTAAAAGAACAAGCAGGCATACTCTACACCAGATAATTCCAAAAATTTAAAAAGAGAGAGGTTACATAACATCTACCTTCAGTCCTCATAATCTACATTATTAAGAAAAAGGTCCCTTTCCTCCAGGGTCCGTACATTCTTACTTTCTGCAGTCTCAAGGTTAGGGTCATACATTCCATTTGCTGGATCTCTTTAACTATTTCCATCCAGTGGATTATTGTTGGGGGTGCCACTTGAAGCCACATCCTTGTGATAGCTTTTTTGCTGGCAACTGTGAGAATTCTGAATAAGTATTTGTCCTTCTCTCGTCATCTGGGATAAAACCCAGGTAAAGAGAGGTAAAGTTATGTGGTATGTCCAACTCTAAAACTGTGGAAACTGCATCCCTGACCTCTCTCCAATAAGGGGTTATCACTGGGCAGGACCAGAAAATGTGCATATGGCCAGCATTTTTTTCACCACAGTTTCTCCAGCAAGCTGGGCTTCTCTTTGTTTGCTTCCAGGTTTGTTTGGGGGATATGAAAAAACGGATAATAGATTTCCAACCAAATTCCCTCCATGACCTTGCCAATGTTGTTCTAGGTTGGGAATTGCAAATCTTTCCCCATTCCTCCTCTGTAATGTTCATTTCAAGTTCTTTTTCCCAGCATTTTTTAATATAGCTGGTTGAAGTTTTCATGGAAGACAAGATAGCCCCATATATTTTAGCAATCATTCTGTCCAGATTTCCTTTTTTATAAACATCAACAAAAATCTTTACCAAAGGTGACACATCCTTATCTAACTTTCGAACTTCTGTTGCAAAGTACCTTCTAATCTGTAAATACCTGAAGAAGTCTTGTTTTTCCAAATTAAATTCTAATTTTAAGTCTTCAAAGCATTTTAAAGTATCCTTCTGCATCATAACGCATAATGATGTAATACCTTTAGTAGCCCAATGCTTAAATCTTTCATCTTGCTGGGCAGGTTTAAAATGTATGTCATATCCTGGCCAAGAAAGCCTTTTTATGTCTCTATGTAGTTTATATTTAATTATCATATCTGACCAAATCTTAAGTGGGACCCCAACCCATTGACTCTGTTGTTGTTCTAAAGATTTTATCATGTTTATACTACTCAGAATTGATTGCAGTGGAAAACCTAGTGAATCGGTCTCAATGTCTTTCCATTTGGCCTTATATATAGGGCTACACCAGCATACTATAAATCTCAACTGGGCGGCTACAAAATAATTCTTTAAGATAGGTAAGGCCATTCCTCCACTATCCTTTGGAAGTTGTAGAGTTGCATATTTGACCCTAGATCTTTTTGCATTCCAGATAAATGTGGCAATTTGCTTATCCCACCTTTTAAATTGGCATTCTGGAATTTCTACTGGTAGAGATTGAAAGAGATACAGTAACCTTGGCAGAATATTCATCTTAACCGCCTCAATTCTACTACTGAGATCCAAGGGTAACAAGGACCATCTACTCAAATCCTCTTTTATTTTAGCAATAATGGGGGTATAATTTATTTTATATATATCTCCTAAGTCTTTTGGTAAATTAATTCCTAAATATCTAATTTGTGAGGAAGTCCAACTAAAATTAAATTTGGATTGGTAGATTTGTGTTAATGTACAATTATATAATAGAGCTTGAGTTTTATGCTCATTGATAACATAACCTGAACAGGATCCAAAATATTTTAGAAAATCCATAAGAATTGGTATGCTAATTTCTGGGTCCTGCAAGAACAGAAGTACATCATCTGCATACATACATATTTTATGTTCCACCTTACCTATATGAATTCCCCTCAGATCTTTATTCTGTCTTATTGCTTGGGCCAGAGGTTCAATGTATAAGGCAAATAGTGAAGGGGATAAAACACATCCCTGGCGTGTGCCTCTTTCTAACTGAAGTCTTTTTGAGAAATGGCCATTAATCTTAACTATAGCAGAGGGTGATGAATACAGAGTTTGAATGCTTTTTAGACTTGCCTCATTGGATCCAAATTAATCTAAAACTTGATAAAGATAGTCCCACCCAACTGAGTCAAAAGCCTTTTCAGCATCAAGGCTAAGTACCACAGCCTTTAACTTCCTTTGATTAATAGAGTCTAAAATATGCAATGACCTTCTTATGTTGTCCTGTGCTTGTCTATTTTGTATGAAACCCGACTGATCATTATCTATTAAATCTGGTAATATTCTTTGCAGCCTTTTGGCTAAAATAGAAGCGTATAATTTAGAATCTACGTTTAAGACCGAAATACATCTATTTTATCCTTACCTTCCTTCGGTATTACAGATATCATTGCCTCATTCCATGAGGGGGGGGGATTCTGCTTTTTCTAGGACCCAATTGAAGCATCTAAGTAACAGAGGAGTTAATTGTTCTTTAAAAGTTTTATACCACTCCGAGGGGAAACCATCTGTTCCAGATGATTTATTACCTTTCAGATTACTAATAGCCTCTAAAAGTTCCTCAGGTGAGATTTCTGATGTTAAAAAAGAATTTTGTTCTTCGTCAATAGTTGGAAGGTCTATAGAGTCCAGGAAACTCCTCATCTTATCAATGCCTGCATTCTCTGGTTGGGTATATAATTACTGATAATATCGCTCAAATGCCATTAAAATCTCTTCAGGTTTAGACGTTATTTTCTTTGTTATTGGTTCTTTTATCTTTAATATATTATTTAATGACTGTTGTTTCCTGAGTTTCCAGGCCAACATTTTAGTAGCTTTTGGACCCTGCTCATAATATCTTTGCCTGGTAAATCTGTACTTTTTTTCAATCTCATCCTCGTAAATTTGATTAATTTCTTGTCTTACTTTTTTTTACTTCCAGGAGTAATTTAGAATCTTTGGTTTGACTATGTTCCCTTTCCAAATGTTTTAATGTAGTTTGCAGTTCATTCATTTTAGCCAATCTCAGCTTTTTTATTGTTGACATCCTCATTATTATTTTTCCTCTGAGCACAGCCTTTGCAGCATCCCATAATATTGTGGGTGAGACCTCCCCACTATCATTTTGCTCCAAATATACTTCTATCTCATCCTTAATAAATGATATAAATGATGATTCATTTAATATGCCTACATTCAGTCGCCATAGATGATTTTTAGCTGGGCTGTCAAGAGAAAGTGTAAGGTAAATTGGACTATGGTCCGACAAGTCCCTCTGACCTATTGTACATCCTTTAACCCTCCATCTATCCACACCAAACATAAAAAAATAGTCCAATCTGGAGTATTCCTGATATCGTGTAGAGTAAAATGTATAATCTCTTTTTGAATAATTGACATCTCGCCATATATCTATCAGTCCTAGCTCTTGGGTTATTTTCCTAATCCTCGACATTTTCAATGGCTTACTCCTCTGTTTATTTGTACTCTCAAGTTTCGGATTTAATGTTACATTGAAGTCCCCCCCACATAATAGTATTCCTGATGCCTCAGTAGCGATTTCTATAACCAAATTTTTTAAAATTTTCATGTTCACTATCAATTAAATGTGTCTCTTGGATCATAATTACATCAATCTTTTCCTTCTTCATTTTAGCTAATATTTTTGCTCTCTTTATGGGACTGTTTAAACCATTAACATTCATTGATATTATCTTAAGTTGACGATGCATGTCCTCTAAAAATAAGAATCAAATATTTAAAGTTACCTGCGAAAAGTGCCATGAACAGAACATTTTTAAATTCAAACAAAATCTGAAAAGTAAATACACAAAACAATGAGATTTCCAATGTCAACTGACCATCGTGGTCTCTTGCCTCTGAGAGAGAAGTCCACAGAAAGGACCCCCTACAAGAGTGGTTGTGTAGGAAAAACACTCCTACAAGCTAACCAATGTTAAGAATCTCCACAAACGACGACTTAGTATATCAAAATAAATACCAGGATTAAGCGTTAAACTTTGTACTTCTGCGGAAAACCTTTTACGGCTTATGACGGAATCTTAGTTGAGTATTTAACACTTAATTATCATCTGGGTCCCGTCGGAAGCCTCTCAATTTTTCTCGAATAGTTGCTTCATGCAGGTCGTGGTTACCCTGCTGTACTCCTTGCTGGTGTACTGAACGGCGCTGTGACTTTTTCCCGTCCACAGTGGACCAGGGGAGAAGCTTTTCAAGTTTATTTTGTAAAGACTGAGGCTGTGTTTTTACCCGGTAACCCGACTGGACCCCTCTGTTTTCCAGGTCTTTTGCCGCTTCGTCTGCACTTTCGTATGTGGTCGCCCCATCTTCCCAGAAAACCCTCATACGTGCGGGGAAAGGAGTCTGAAAACGGATCCCCTTCCCTTTCATCGCTTTTCTAATAAGGGTGTATTCTTGCCTTTTCTTTAAGACCTCCTTGGCGTAATCATGGTCGAAATATATGCGTTGGTTCTGATAGTGGAGTGGTTTTCTCCATGCTTCCCTCAGAACTCTTTCTTTCACTGTGTACTGGAGAAACCCGACCACGATTGATCTCGGAGGGGCACTTTGGGGCGGCCTTGGCGCTAAAGCCCGGTGAGCTCTCTGGATACCTAGCGGGGTCTCAGCTCCCTCCAGCAGCGTCGACAGGAACTCCTTCAGAAAAGCCTGTACAGAGGAACCTTCAGCCCCCTCCGGTATTCCAGATATGCGGATGTTATTTCGCCTCGAAAATCCCTCCAGCTCAGTTAGCCTGCTCTGTAGGACTCTCTGCTCTTTTAGCGTATGTAGCAATGCTTCTTTAGCCGCTACGTTCCATGTCTCGGCTTCGCCAATACGTTGTTCCGCCTCGGATATTCTCGCGGAGGCTTCCTGGATTGCCTCCGTGGTCTCATTTAACTTCTGAGAGATATCCTTCTGTATTTCCAGCAGTTCCGCTCGCATATCTTTCTTGAGTTCATCTCTGAAGACGGTGAGTGCTTCACGAAGTTCACTGCTAATCACCTCCTTCATCATTCCCCTTAAGGGCTCCTCTGTTAGCTGCTGCGCGCTAGCTCCCACCTTAGCCTTCTCCTCCATCCGAGTATTTGTGTCTTCACTCACCGTCTTAGGATTTTGCTTCGAGGTGCTCTTTCCTTTATTTCCCCCCGACATTTTGCACATTTACTCTTCTCTTTTTTCTTCGCTTAATTTCTATATTTCAGGGGGGAAAAACACCCGTCGCTTGGGAGCTCTTTCTTTATGCTGCCATCTTAGATCCCACCCGACCGGAAACCCCCTACCTGACAGTTTTTAAAACTGCCGGCATACTGTCAGCAGGCTCCCTGACAGTTTTTGAAACTGCCGGCTTACTGTCAGCAAGCTCCCTGACAGTTTTTAATATTGCCGGCGTACTGTCAGCTAGTCCCCTGACAGTTTTTAATAGTGCCGGCGTACTGTCAGGAAGCTCCCTGACAGTTTTTAATACTACCGCCGGCGTACTGTCAGGAAGCTCCCTGACAGTTTTTAATACTGCCGGCGTACTGTCAGCTAGTCCCCTGACAGTTTTTAGTAGTGCCGGCATACTGTCAGGAAGCTACCTGACAGTTTTTAGTAGTGCCGGCGTACTGTCAGGAAGCTACCTGACAGTTTTTAAAACTGCCGGCATACTGTCAGCAAGCCCCCTGACAGTTTTTAGTAGTGCCGGCGTACTGTCAGGAAGCTACCTGACAGTTTTTAAAACTGCCGGCATACTGTCAGCAAGCCCCCTGACAGTTTTTAGTAGTGCCGGCGTACTGTCAGGAAGCTCCCTGACAGTTTTTAATACTGCCGGCGTACTGTCAGCAAGCCCCCTGACAGTTTTTAAAACTGCCGGCGTACTGTCAGGAAGCCCCCTGTCAGTTTTTAGTACACCACTGCCGCCCGTCTCCCGGCAGGCAAAGATCCAACCCCAACTGTTTGGACGTTTAACTATGACCACAACTTGGAGGACAATATGCAGTTAAACATTTGATCTTCGGACTAGGTAACTTTTTTTGGACGTTATGGTGACAGGTGCAGGAAATTGACATTATTAAAGAATACATATCATTTTTTATTTATAATATATCAACATCATTGTTATAAATATTGTTGTAAAATCAGTATGAATATAGACTATTTGATTAAGCGTCATTTATTAATAATTATTTATTATTAATTATTTAGTAGATTATATTTTTGTATCTATTTAATTAATTAACGAATTTAGGTATTTATGTATGTATTTTTCTATTTGAAAATGCAATCTGTGCGGAAAATTGTTAGGTTGATTTTAACCAGTCAACACCACTCTGATTTGCTGAGACCGCACTGATCACAACCATAGACTGTATATAAGTATAGACAGCACGACAGGGGTTGAAAAGTGAAGCCACAACGTCTCTTACGCCCTCTGGTGGCTGGTTTCAGTACAGCTTTTAACCCTAAAGCCTATTTCCATTCAACTGAATGAAAGATGACGGAATTTTAATCTAAAATTACACATCCAGGATTTTTTTGGAAAGTTGATTTCTGTACATTCTGCAAGCCCCACTCCTTTGTTAATAACCCCAGTGTTTTTTTTTTTTTTTTTTTTTTTTTTACAGTACCCTCAGGAAAACTTTCTCTCCAGTTTTTTTTTTGGTAAGTGGATCATTTCTCTCCATCAGTTCATTAGTATTCATACTGTAGATCCATGCGGTTCTTGACTCACTTTCCAACTCGCGTTTTAGGTTTCCAAACCAAAGATTTATTTCTTTACAAAATAATACACAAGAAAACTGAACAAAAAACGATTAAAATGCTTATAAACAGAAAACTAGGTACTTTCATGTTCCTAATTCCTAAATCCTAAAACTGCGGTCAGAAAAGGTGAGGCTCCTTTGGCTTTTTACTGCTTGTCTTGTTTTTTCTCCTGCCCAAAAACCACTGTAATTATCCGAATCTAACCACCTACAGGTGCCTAGTGGTAACACACATTTCTAATGCCGTTACTGTTATACTAATACTGTCCCTTACACATACTTCGTTCTTCTCCCTAATTTTAGTATTTACGTTAGGTTTTTAACCTAGCCTTAGGTACTTAACGATAGTTAACTAGGTTAGCCAACTCAGGTTAGCTAAGTAAAGTAACTAAACTTGTTTGGTGAAAATTACGTGGAGTGGGCGGGGTTTGAGCAGTCACACGGCCCCGCCTCCCACCTCTGTCACGCCAGTTCTGGCTCCAATTTGCCTCTACTGCCTCCTCAAGCGCAGGCAAGATGGCAGCTTCCATTTCGGCCATATTTTGGCTTTAAAACGCCTTAATGAGAGTAAATGGGGACCGTCCAGTCCATACTTTTATACAGTCTATAATCACAACCCAAACTCCACAACGCGCCAAGCAGCACATTTTTAGTTGCTGCGGAAGCACAGCTCATTTAGGCTCAGCTCAGCTCACCTCAGGACTTGTTGTGCTACTAAGATATAAGGTAAGTTCGACCAGGTCCTTTATTTTATGATCATGTAACGTTATGTGTTTGTAGTGTCTTACACCACCTGCACGTGCTGGCCTTGCCTCTCTTTCTAGGTAGTTAGCTAACGTTAGTTGTCTAAGGATAGCTAAACATTGCCATAGTTTAAATGTAATATGAATTGCATTTGAAAATGAGCAGATTTTTAAAACTTGTCTTATGAATAAGCTAATTTGAAATAGTTTTTTTGTGGGAAAAACCTAGATAAAATAGCTTAATGACGAAGTGTGAGAAAATTAAAACAGCACAATATTTTTCCTCAGGTGTAAGCTTAGCGCTGTTAGCTTAGCATTAGCTCAGTGTTCGTGTGAAGAATAAAGTTAACGTTATATGTAAATTTCATATAAATAAGCCAACTTGTTGTTGAAATTGTTTTGTTAAAATACTGCACATATTTCTGGTCAGGTGTTAAAAGTGTATCCCCGCATTATATTAGCATTTAGAAGTAACGTTAAGTAACTTACATGTAAATATTTTGTAAATAAGCCAATTTTTAATAGTTTGCTGTTTGAAAAATTCAATAAAAAAGCCTAGCGATTAAAAAAAAACCTTGCAAGATTAAAACTGCACATATTTCTCGTCTAGAGTTGGAAAAACTTAATTAAAATAGCCTAGGGGTGAGACAAGGTCTGGAAAGATTAAAACAGCGGAATATTTCCAGTCCAGAGTTAACTGTGTTTTTGTAAAAGTGTATGGCTCCCCCGCTGCAAAAAGCCTGCAGTGTGTGGAGCGGTAGAGCTTAGATCGGGCCCAAAAATCCAGCCCGACCCGGCCCAAATCCATGCACTTTCTGCCCGAGCCAGACCCGACCTGAGCCATAAACTGTCCTTCTGAACCCGAGCCATTTTTTAGTAATTAGAGCGTTAAAATTTAGCTATTTAAAACATTTTCGGGCTGTTTGAATTAGCGAAATCTGTTGAGAATTATGTTAAATAACCTTGCGACGCTGAAGAAGCATAGACCTATTATTATTTCTTTTTTTTTATTCGCTTCTTTCTTTCTTTATTCCTTGTCTGTTGTACAGGCAGTGTGAGGTTGGTGGATGGTGGCAGTCGCTGTGCTGGGAGAGTGGAGGTTCTTCATAGAGGGCAGTGGGGAACAGTGTGTGGTGATGACTGGGATATGAGTGATGCTGCAGTGGTGTGTAGAGAGCTGGGCTGTGGAGAAGCTGTAGATGCACTGGGCAAATCTCATTTTGGATCAGGATCAGGACCAATCTGGATGGATGATGTGGACTGTAGTGGATCAGAGTCTAGACTGAAGAACTGTAGATCACCAGTATGGGGTAAACATGACTGCAATGAAACCCACAATTCTGGAGTCATCTGTTCAGGCAAGCTACACTATGTTCATATAATATGTGCACTGTATTGAATAGTTACATTGTGTGTCTGTGCTGTCTGACTTTCATTTATTAAATCCTGTTGTTATCTCATTGTTTATGCTCTTGTGATATTTTAGGAGCCAGGCTGGTTTTAGGTTCTCGCTGCTCTGGGAGAGTGGAGGTTCTTCATGGAGAGAGCTGGTCCACAGTGTGTGATGCTGACTTTAACCAGCAGGATGCAGAGGTTGTGTGTCGGGAGCTGGGCTGTGGTTCTCTTGTGGAGGTTCTGGGAGCAGCTGCTTTTGGTAGAGGGGAGGGTCAGGTGTGGTCAGAGAAGCTTCAGTGTAGAAGAACTGAATCTCAGATTCACTTCTGTCCAAAATCATCTTCACTCAAACACAACTGCTCCCATGATAATGATGTGGGACTGGTGTGTGCAGGTAAGTGTTTTTCAAAAAATGTTTCCCATTTTTACTCTTACTAGTTCATAATTTGGTAAATTTTTCTTGTTCTTATTTTCTCTTACACAGACAGTGTGAGGTTGGCGGATGGTGGCAGTCGCTGTGCTGGAAGAGCAGAGGTTTTTCACAGAGGACAGTGGGGAACAATTTGTGGTGCTGGTGCAAATTTCATAGCGGGTTTTGTCATGTGTAAAGAGTTGGGCTGTGGAGAGCCGTTTAGGACTGATGCAGCTGTTCCAGGATCTGCACCGATCTGGATGAGTCATGTGAAGTGTACTGGATCAGAGTCTACACTGAAACACTGTGGATCATTAGGGTGGGGTGAACACAGCTGTAATCATAATATGGATATTGAGCTTACCTGTTCAGGTATGTTTTAATTAGACAAAAACTGTAATACGTACGTATTACATGTATTACATTTGTGAACTTTCTGAGAATGTTTCGACACATCATAGACAAAATCAAATCAGAGATCATATGATGGAATGTCACTGTTTTGTATACCTATTCCGTATTAAATATTCTATTACATAGTAAATTCTGACAGTTACAGCTAATGTGAGAAGCAGTGATGTTTTTTTTAACATTTGCTTTGACTTTTATTTAATTGCTGAAAATATTAACCCAAGATATTGTCTAGTCAGTTTCATTTTGTTTGATAAAATTTAATTTCATAAAAAAGGGTCTGCAGTACTGATTTGCTAGAGCACAACATTTGTTTTCAAAATTATAACCTGAATGAAACAAAATGCATTAGTCCTTTCCACTTCCAGACAACTTCTCAAACACCTTATGTGCCAAAACAAAACCAGTCAACACACTGTAATTAGAAACATAGTGCCATTTCCAGCTTAACAATTTAGTGCTGGACGATATGACAAAACTTATGTCACAATATATTAATTTTAGTCGATGTGTTATCGTTTTGATATAAATGTGTACAGCTCAACTGAACAACTTCCTGATGTGTACATTATCACACACTGAGATTGCCAGACTATGGTATTCTATACCACTCTGCTGTTTCGCTTAAAAAAAATCAGTCAGTAAAGATGCTGTAAATACTGTACATATCTTAAAAAAATGTTATAAATTGATGCTCCTTTATTCGTATGCAAATTACAAAAAATATAAACGAAGGTCACACATGCCAGATATTCTAGGCTACTCTAAAATAGTTAACATTTTTCCATTTATTATTACAATAACAGCTTAAATGCTTTGCTGTGTAATAAAATATACCAGCCCTGCTTAAAATGATTAAAAATAATATGCAAATATGGACAGAATTAAGATATCAAATATGGACAGAATTTACATATTTAATTATATTTTGACCAACAAAAAAAGTCAGAATAAAAAAAAAAAATTTTATTGTTTTTCTATGAATCTTTTGTTATGATTTTCAAAATGGCGGATTAGCCACTATGGCTATTTGGCGATGCCAACTGTTTTCCTAGCTAAATTAATCTGTATTATTAACATGGATGAATTGGATAGATTATGTGGTTTGATATGATCTGTGAACTGGGATCTAGCGTCGGAGGTCAGAGGGCACAAAGTAGGGTAATTAATGAGCAGTATTTTTGTTATTTGTGTTCATTTTTTTTATTCATTAATGAAGTGAACATGTTAATTTGACAACGCCTTCTGTTTTGTTTAGCATTTGTCTATTATACAAGTCTTTATTTAATCTGATTGTGAGAGAGAGAGAGATTTAACATTTTTGCATTACACACAGATCACAGGACATCCAGACTTGCTGATGGTCCTCATGTTTGCTCTGGGAGAGTGGAGGTTTTTCATGGAGCGTCTTGGTTCACAGTGTGTGATGCTGACTTTGACCAGCAGGGTGCAGAGGTTGTGTGTCGAGAGCTGGGCTGTGGTTCTCCTGTGGAGGTTCTGGGAGCAGCTGCTTTTGGTAAAGGGAAGGGTCAGGTGTGGTCAGAGGAGCTTCAGTGTAGAGGAGATGAATCTGAGATTACTCTCTGTCCAATAACCTCTTCACACAAATACAACTGCTCTCATGGTAATGATGTGGGACTTGTATGTTCTGGTACAGTATAATATGTGATATTATCGTCTAACATTTCTTTATATAATATACAGTATAGGAGAGAACTTGCTCTTTTACGAGTCTCTTGGTTGTAAATTCAGGTCACACTCAGGCTCGGCTGATGAACGGCTCAGACTCCTGTTCTGGTCGAGTGGAGCTCCAGTACCTCAGTGAGTGGGGTACAGTGTGTGATGTAAGCTGGGATATGAGAGCTGCCAGTGTCCTCTGTGCTCAGCTGAAGTGTGGGAGTGCTGTGGCTGTGTTGGGGTCAGACTGGTTTGGGGAGGGGAGTGGCCGGATCTGGGCGGATGTGTTTGATTGTCAGGGGAACGAAACACACCTGTTAAAATGTCCCATTTCATCATGGAGTCGAACTGCATGCTCTCATAAACAGGATGTTGGACTCATCTGCAGTGGTGAGCTTTTAAGAATCTTAAACATTCTTATCAATGGGCTGTAAAGTGATTTTAGGAGGAAGTGCCCTTATAATGTTCTTATATATATATATATATTTTTTTTACTTCACTTCAATTAATTTACTAATGTATCTCAGTTTTGAACATGTATATACATTTCCATAGACAATTTTGATTTCTGAAAATCAATTTCTAATTTTGCTCCATATATAGCTCAGCTAATGCAGCAGTACCTGAAAAAAAACAATGTGTTTAATTTCTAAATCTGATTTATTTCAAGTGCTGTAAAAACAATCTTATTAAGCCTGTAAAATCTAAAATATATTTGTGGTACTTTCAGGTTCTTCTCTGGCGTCTCATGAGGGTGTAGTGAGATTGACTGGAGGGATGGAGTGTGAGGGGGAGGTGGAGGTGTTCTTCAGGCAGGACTGGAGGAGAGTTCTGCTGGACTCCTGGAGTGAGTCTGAGGCCTCTGTGGTCTGCAGACAGCTGGGCTGTGGTTCTGTACTCAACATCTCCAGCTCCTCTTCATCCAGTCCTGAACACAGCTACATGTGTGTGACGGGTTTCAACTGCTCTGGGAGTGAAGCTCATCTGAGGAACTGCAGCAGCTCACAAGCAGTTAACTGCAGCTCCACAGAACAGCTCTACATCACCTGCTCTGGTACATTTAATTCAAATTATTTGGAGTTGTAGTGAATAATGCCCGTTGTTAGGGGGAAATTGTTTTATTTTGTTTTATTGTAAGGGTTATTATAATTATTATGAATCTGAAATGAACCAATCATCATGTGACTACGGGTGAACTAAGAAATCATACTTTGAACTGGTTTCTCTTAATTTTAGGCTACAGCTTCATCAGGCTGGTTGGTTCTGGGGGAGACTGTGCTGGAAGGCTGGAGGTTTTCCACAGTGGATCATGGGGGACAGTGAGTGATGAATTGTGGGATATTGAGGATGCACAGGTGGTCAGCAGACGGCTGCAGTGTGGAGTCGCCCTCAGTGCTCCAGTACCGGTACCAGCCCGGTTTGGATCTGGAACTGGACCCATATGGCTGAATGAGGTGGAGTGTGAGGGGAACGAGGCGTCTCTGTGGAAATGAAAGCGCAGCGAAAGTTCTACTAAAGACTCCAATGCTACGTCACCTAATTACCTATCCAATCAGCTGTTCCCTCTGCCTTTAAATAAGATCACTCATTCAGTACCTTTGCTGCCTTTCAGACGCTGATGGTCGTTCTTACTGACGTTGTCCGCAGTTCTCTCGCTTATGTCCCGTTCTCGCTTCTAGTGTGTCCGACCGGCGTCTCGTGTTGGCCTCCTGTTGCTAACCTCCTACTGCTGGCCGCTTTGTCGTCGGACGCCTCCCGCTCCTACTGACGGCTGCTGCTCCCCACGTCCAGTCGGCTGTGCACGGACGACGCAATCTGCTTGCCACGCGCCGCACCGTTGGCTGGCGGCCCGCTACTCTACCCCCTCCTGCTCTGTCCCGCCGCCGCCCCAGCCCACTGTCGGCGATAAGCCCCAGCTGTCCCGGTCCTTCAGGCGGTCGCTGTCTCGGCGTGGAGTTCGGACTCTGGTTTGGTCGCTGTCGAAGGGCGCTGTGGATCTGCTTCCGGGTTGCCTCTCCCTGTAACGCAGGGTTCTGTCGTATTGCGCAACCCGTCGTGATGTGCTTCTCGACGGCAGTGCCCATGCGCGGGGCCTTTGTTTGTTTTCTTATTTCGTGGTTTTCTGTTACGTTGTGGTCTCCCCTCCTTACTCTTAACTGTCCTCCGATATTTTGTTTCGGCTTTATTGTATTCCTGCTGAAGCTTGTTTGAATATGGGGCTTTTTCTAGCGTTTTTACTTTATTTGTGTACTAGAGTAGCACGGTTCGAGAGGGTGGCAAGTTGTAACTGAGCACCGGTTCACTCGGCCCCTCTGCCTTCGCTCCGCCTCCCCTGGCCTCTGCTGCTGCTGCGGCTGGCGCGGACCTGCCCGTATCTTTCTCCTTCTGGCGCGCTCTCCCTGGAACTTTGACTTTTGCTGAGCTGACTGGCGCGCTCCTGCCTGGATCTTCTAATGTTGCTGTGCTGCCTAGCGCGCTCCTGGTTTGTTCGCCGCTACTGCGCTGCCGGTGCGCTTCTGTCGGATCTGCTGCTGCTGCTACTGCGCTGCTGGTGCGCTTCTATCGGATCTGCTGCTGCTCCTGCGCTGCTGGTGCCCTTCTGCCGGTTCTGCTGCTGCTGCTGCTGCTGCTGCTGCTGCCCTGCCTGGCGCTTCTGTCGGATCTGCCGCTGCTGCTGCTGCTACTGCCCTACCTGGCGCTTCTGCCGGATCTGCTGCTGCTGCTGCCCTACCTGGCGTTTCTGCCGGATCTGCTGCTGCTGCTGCTGCTGCTGCTACTGCCCTACCTGGCGCTTCTGCCAGCTCTGCTGCTGCTGCTGCTGCTGCTGCTGCCCTACCTGGCGCTTCTGCTGGATCTGCTGCTGCGCTGCCACGTGTGTTTCTGCCTGGGTCCTCTGCTGCATGGCCTCTTCCTCCTCCTGTTTAGCTACTGCCGTGCCTGGCCCGGCTTTTGGTAGGCCGTTTGTTTCTGCTGATGCTGCTATGGTTTTCCCCGCGCTTGCGTGCTGTCATCCTACAAGGTAAGGTTCTTCTTTTGCCTTCCTTCCGAAGCCCGTTTGCCCCCGGCGCGTGGATGGTCCTCTTCGCGGTCTTTTGACCTTATGGCTGGCCGCTCTTCTACCTCTTTTCTTTTTTCTTTTTCTGTTCTGTCTTCTGTTCGCTGTTCTGTTGATTTTTCCGGACTTTTGACTACATTCTAACATTCTACCGCTCACTGCTTCATTCTTCCGCCGTCTCTTCCCCGACCTCGCCTCCCTTGCTGTCACGTACAGTTACTCATGATTGGGTTTTCACGTATTCGCTTCTTCGACATATTTTGTATCATATGCATGTTTGTGTTTCTCAGTGCTTTCAGTCTCTTGCGTTCCATGTCATTGCTCCTTGCACTTTGCTCCGTAAATTATTGATGGCAGTTGGCAACATCTACTGCTCTGCCTAGTTTACGGTAATCATAATGGAATAATATTAATAGTACTAATAGTGATAATGGTAGTAATATTAGTACTAATAATAGTGATAATGATAATAATGATGCCGATGTTTACTCTTTATTTTGTAGCACCTTCATACATTACAATGCAGCTCATCGTGTGCTGTACATTGAATAAGCTCGAAAAATAAATTTGTAATGGTTAATAATAATGCTAGTGGTGCTAGTACTAATTAGAAATAATGCTAGAATACGAACTGATGTACAATAAATTGTCCAACTGTAGTATATTATTTATAAGTATATTTATTTATATAAAACATACGTAATGATAATAATAATAATAATAATGGTACTGCTGATACTCTTACGAATTATTGTACCTGTGAAATGCATTAGTTGTTAAAGCTTAGTTTAAAGGAATATGTCTTACTCTGCGTTTTAAAACTGTTTGCTGCTGACCTGCTTCCCGGCTTATCGTCTTATTACCTTTTCTTTTCTATTTAATCTTCTTATATCTTTTCTGTTCTTCTGTGTTTTGATCCGTATATAGTGTGTTTCTTTATTCTTACTGTTCTTTATTTCTTATGAATCGTGCTGTTGCTGCTGGATGTCTACATTTCCTTAGGGCTATTTAATATCTATGTATCTGTATCATTATCTGTCTCTGGGTTCGCGATTTCGCTTGGGTGCTTTTGTGTCTTCTCTGTTTGCTGTGTCGTTCGTGGCTTTTCTAGTCTCGCTTTCTTGGTTGTGGTCCGGTATTTCTCATTGTTCTCCTCGGCGCTGTTTCTTCGGCTGCGCTCGGTGCGAGCGCCGCTCTGTTTGTCGGTTTTGGGTATTTATTTCCAAGGGCGATAGTTTGCCGACTGTTGGCTATTAATTTTGACCCTCGCCCCTGGATCTGCCTCTCAGTTCTGTACGAAATGATCGGTGATGATCGCGTGCGTTTCATTACTTTTTATTTTCTCTGAAATCATTAATAAAATACGTTGTGACCGCGAAGCTGTGATCACGATCCTCATTTAAGTTGTTCTTTCTGCACTCCGATTATGTCATTGCTCAATTTAATTACCTGGGACTCAGTAATTATAAATTAATTTCATAATTGGTAACAAACTTTCTATCTACAAAATTATTGATGCCAATTAATAAGGAACGTCGTAATAGTCAGATTATCCGAGTTCGTTTTCTAATCCAGCTATATGCTTACTCCTCAAAGGCATTGCAAAAATCCTCTTCCTCAATTTAATATAGCTTGCCATTTACAGAAATAAATCTAATTTACAAGTTATATATATTCTCCCTATGTTTCAACTGCATACGGCAGCTTTTATGGATTTAAGCGCACAGGCATTTCACGAGCGCGCGCCGACAATATTTATTTGATCAGTTCAATGCCTCACGCTGTCTGATTTAAGCTCTACTCCTTCCTTCATTACTGTTTGCGCGAAACATTCTGTTGCAGATAACAGGGCCCTGTTTTACAATTAAAATGCTAAAAGTGCACTCCTATTTCTGTCTTTACATTTCTGGGGCAGCTATCTGCTTTCACGCTCTTCTAAACTTTATGCGCCTCTGTTTGGTTTCACCTAATAGCTACCCTATGGCGAAACAGTGGTCAGATTTCACCTGTCAAATGTCAATTAGGAAACGCTGACCATCTCCATCCTGCTACGCTGGTCGCTCTCTTCAGGAACGACGCAGCCACATCCTCAGCGAAGCTGACGTCACCATTTTGCTACTTGAAGAAGACCTGTCACACACTTAGACCAGAACTGGACCTACTGCTGAACGCTCAGCAAGCTCATTCAACACTGTCTAAGTAAGTATTATTTATAAGCAAACACTGGAGGCGGTGGAAGTACTACATACTTTAGAGTATGTTAATTTGTGCATCAATCCGGCGATTTAAATGATCTATTATACATCAACATTTGCTTTTGTTTCAATGCTTCACTAACAGTATTAACCAGTATTAAAACGATCTGTGATACTCTCCCAACACTGCTGATTATCACATGTCTATACCTATAGCTTAATGCATTATGGCCCGTGGTCATTTACATCAACACATGCCAGGAGACAATCTCCTCTTTATCTTGGGCTCACAGCCCAGACGACATGACATGAGGATTATTGCATGTTACTAACAGCATGTTTTTTCAGGGGTCGAACCCCGCGCTCAGCGTTTTACAGGGCGCGCAGCCCGTTACTAACAGCAACGCATGCTTTGGGGGCGGTCCCCGCGCATGATGGGCTCGATGCCCAACCTAGATGCATGTTTTGGCATGGCCCTCACTAACAGCAACGCATGCTTTGATTGGGCTCGACGCCCTCGTGTATGAATGTAGGGCCCGCGGCCCGTATGTTTGGGGGCGCACCCCTCGCCTAACACCATTTTCTTCTTGCTAACGTCTCTTCCTTCTTCCCCTTCTTCACTCCTCTGTCACACAACTTCCCTTTGATCTCCTTTAGGCCCTGTATTAAGTTTTTCTACCTTCTACTATTTCTGAACTTTACTATTTAAGTCGCTTTAGACAAAAGCGTCTGCAAAATGTTATGTATTGATCGGATGAATGCAGAATTAATTAAAGAATGAAAGAAATGAATGTTTGAATGTAGGCATGGCCTGTATGTTTGGGGGCGCACCCCTCGCCTAATACCATTTTCTTCTTGCTAACGTCTCTTCCTTCTTCCCCTTCTTCACTCCTCTGTCACACAACTTCCCTTTGATCTCCTTTAGGCCCTGTATTAAGTTTTTCTACCTTCTATTATTTCTGAACTTTACTATTTAAGTCGCTTTAGACAAAAGCGTCTGCAAAATGTTATGTATTGATCGGATGGATGCAGAATTAATTAAAGAATGAAAGAAATGAATGTTTGAATGTAGGCACATGGCCTGTATGTTTGGGGGCATTCCCCGTGCATGCTCTGATGAATAGATAACTGAATGAATATGTAATGATCTAATGAATAAATGAGTGAAGGGCTCGCCGCCCGAACGCTTCGGGGGCGCACCCCGCTTGGGCTCGTAGCAAGCGAATGTATGAGTGAAGGGCTCGTGCCCGTACGCTTCGGGGGCGCACCCCGCTTAGGCTCGTAGCAAGCGTATGTATGAGTGAAGGGCATCGGCCCATACTAACAGCATGGAAAGTTGGCGCAATGCAAGCGCATCACTGGTCACTACACTCACGTTAACTCTGCTTGTTACTGCACAGGTCACCCACATTTAGTTACATCAAGCATGTGCTCACTTAACACAATCCACGAGTTAAATGCTAATAAACTCACTCATGCATGGGGATATCCAAGGTATAAAAGGAAATGCTTCACTGTCCGCAGTCACCGGTGCTAAAGAGCTATCGTTCAAAAGTACGGTATCGTTTATTATTATGCTGATTATTAATCAAACGTTTCATTTATTACAGGATGTAGGATAAAGTAAAGATCTACCGGTGGGTATATATATATATATATATATATATATATTAATTCTTTCACTTTGGGGTTGGCTCCGCCCCTGTCTCCAATGTACGACAGGATCTGCAGAGCCCAGATGTATCAAGTCCTGGGCCGATGACGGGGCCTACGCCAAAGACTCTACTAGAAGACTGTTTCATTATAACCTCTTCATATATGTATCTTTGTTTTGCTAAATATGTTAAAACATTAAATCGTGAAACTGACAACATTTCTTCCAGAGTCGTAATAGTAGAAGTGAAAGCGCAGCGAAAGTTCTACTAAAGACTCCAATGCTACGTCACCTAATTACCTATCCAATCAGCTGTTCCCTCTGCCTTTAAATAAGATCACTCATTCAGTACCTTTGCTGCCTTTCAGACGCTGATGGTCGTTCTTACCCTCCTCCTTCCCCACCGCCTCCAGGTTGGTCCCGTTTGGTTGCCCGGGGGTTGGCTCCGCCCCTGTCTCCAATGTACGACAGGATCTGCAGAGCCCAGATGTATCAAGTCCTGGGCCGATGACGGGGCCTACGCCAAAGACTCTACTAGAAGACTGTTTCATTATAACCTCTTCATATATGTATCTTTGTTTTGCTAAATATGTTAAAACATTAAATCGTGCAACTGACAACATTTCTTCCAGAGTCGTAATAGTAGAACTGCAGATATCAGCTGTGTGGAGAGGATGAATGTGGACACAAGGATGATGTAGGAGTCGTCTGCTCAGGTACAGTGTGCTGATTGCTGGTGTTCTTACAACACTTCACCTGTCAGACCTCTAAATTTTCTCTTCAGTGCTGAAAGTGAGACTTAGTTAAACTGTTAAAATAAGACTTGTTAAACCAATCTAAAGTTGTTGCCATGTGGGTCAGCCAGACCTCTTCCTGTACCTTTTTTTTTCTTGTTTTTTTTTAATGTGTCAGAATGTATCTAAAGGGCAAACTAAATTGTTTCAAATTGATCTGTATTTTGGTGTCTTTTTTAGGTATTATGATAAAAGTGCAGTTTACTACAAAGTCAGCAGTAGAGTGCAGTAACACATTCTCTTCTAACTTTACTACAGACTAAGACTTAATTTATTCTTATTTTTGCGCCAATTTCCAAAGCTTTCTTTAAAACAAATATATTCAGGTTTTTTTTTTTTTTTACAATATACACTTTTTTGGGGTCCTTTTCTGTTTAAAGGCCCTGGCACTGCTAACTTTTGTACCATTTGAGCACACTGGATTTTGTACCATTTCAGGTTATTAACTGGGCTGGAGTGCTTAAATGGCAAAAAATGGGGGTGTTCTAAAACTTTTAACTAATAGTGTAGATTCATTAAGTTTGTTTTAAACTACATGAAAACTCCAGGGTCTAACATAAAGCATTTTCTCTCATCAGAGTATAAAGAGATCAGACTGACTGAGGGCTGTGAGGGGAATCTGCAGGTGTTCTATAATGGAACCTGGGGGAATGTGTGTAACAATGGGATGGATGTAGAAACAATTGGTCTCATCTGTCGGGAGCTGAACTGTGGAAGATTTAAGACTGAGAGAGCTACCAAAGCACGAGTGGAATCAGCTCCTAACTGGCTGGATGATGTAAAATGTAGGAAACATGACTCTACTCTGTTTCACTGTCCATCTTCATCCTGGAGTCAGAACAATTGTGATAGAAGCAGTGAGGTGACTCACATTACCTGCTCCGGTATGTTGTTTTTCTTTGTAGTAGATGAGCATGAGTAAAACAGTTTTTCATGGAAAGTTGTGTTGAAAGAAAGTGTTGTGGTGACCGGATCACCCTCACTTTTCCTCATCCTCTTTCCCTGTGTAAGTGTATACAACCTGAGTAAATATAAAATAATTTTTAAATAATCATTTTATTTATTAAGGGAAAAAAAATATCCAAACACCCCCTAAAAAATAAAATGTGATTAATTACACTTTTTGGATAGATGAGTATTCAGTTTCACTTAACTCAACCAGGCCTGATTACTGCCAGACCTGTAGAATCAAGAAATTCTTTAAATTCCTTTATTCCTGATCATTTAAAATGAGCTTTTTTTATGTTTACTCGGGTTATCTTTGTCTGATGTTAAAGTTTTTTTTAATAATCAGAAAAATATCAGTATATCTGTAGGGGGGCAAATACTTCTTCATGGCAATGTATGTGTGCAGGATTGCTTGAGATTTTTTGGGACTACAAGCTACACCTTGCTGTGCTTTTTACACTCATCTGGTCATGCTGGGAACACATTTTAATAAAAAGTGTAAAGTGTATCAGAAAAAATTACATTTGTGAGTGAAATAATAAGATATTACATTGAATTACATTACATTTGGCAGATGCTTTTGTCCAAAGTGACTTACAATAATGGTGTACATTTACTAATAGGAGCCTGTTCTGTCCGAAAATCGCACTGAAAAATTGTTTTTGTCATTGCTGGAATAGTTCGGTGGGGTTAGAGAAAAAGAGCAGTCTGGTGCAGCTTGAAGTTTCCTGTGCGCCCTGTTAGAATGCCTGGTGTTATTTGAAAATCACAACCAGACTGACTTTTAATTCTGTGCGTTGGTGTGAAATGAGGGGGTTTGCCGCTCAATTGAAACTCTCAATTGTTATTGCTGAGATCATTATTTTAGTAATGAGTTTAGTAGTATTGATTTGATTTTTGTAGTATTTATAGCATGTGTCTCCATTTCTAGGAGAGAAGAAACAGCTTGCATTTGAAAACCTTCAAAAATTCTTCTTATTTCCAAACCAGGGTCAGTGCTCAAGTACGAATATTTGACTACCACTCCATTCACTACTTGAATAAGTATACATATTAATCAGATTTGTTCGTGCCTATATTCTAACTTGTTTTGTCAAATAATTCTAAACTTCCCTTTTCATCAGTTGATCTTTGATTTGAGTGAAAACTGATTAAATAAAAACACTAATGCAGTTTGCTGTAGTTTTGTTATAAAAATGTAATATTATTCATGTGTCTGTTCATGTGTGATGTAGATTACATGCCTATTAGGTTGAGAGGAGGAGAGGAAATCTGTTCTGGGAGGTTGGAGGTGTATCATAATGCTGAGTGGGGGTCTATATGTGCTGATCTGTGGGACATCAGGGATGCTCAGGTGGTCTGCAGGCAGCTGGGTTGTGGGCCGGCGCTGAGTGTTAATAGAAGAGCTGTTGATGGTTCTGGTGGAGGAACTATCTGGATGAACAGAGTGAAGTGTAGAGGGAATGAGATTCACCTGTGGGACTGTCCTCATTCCCTGAAGAACCACACTGACTGCTCCCACAGTGCTGGAGTCACCTGTGCAGGTGTGCGAGAACGTTTTTTAATCTAGTATTAACTTCTCTTAAGATAACTATGGTTATGTTAAGCAGTGTACTCTGTATTTCAGTCAGGTTCAATATTATTATTATTGTGCTCCTCTGACCTGTAAAAGGGAGAATAGCATTTATATTATGGCTGATTTAGGCTCACAACACTGATAAATACACTAAGTAACATTGGCAGACAATAATGCAACAATATTTTTGAAAATACCTACAATATTACCATATCAGCCATATACTTTTGTTTCAAATACAATAAACACAAAAACAATAAATACCATTTCTTAAATAATGCTGCTCTAATCTCTTTCTCCTTCTGTAACCTCTTTTTCTTGACCATTTTTATGATATTTCTTTCAGACATATTTGTCACATTACCTTTTTCATCTGAAACAACTACAACTTACACCACAGGTACTCTTTTAATTAGTTCCTTTGTGTGATTTTTTTTTTTTAAGTTTAAACAAAACTATGCAGTGTTCAACAGTGTTTTTATTCTGTGTTTTCAGTACCAGCACAGCTAACAGAGAAAAAGACAGTCCCTCCTTCAAAAAATCCATCATCTAATTTTCCATACATCTATCCAGTGTCTCTCCTGGTTCTGGGATCTGTGCTGTTCCTGGCCTTAGTGCTTCTGGTTGTGCTGTTTTATCAGAACAGAGTGCTCAGGAGAGGTAGGGAGATTTAGAGATCATCTAAAATCCACTTTCTGTACTTTCTATAATCATCATTAGTCCTTCAATCTGTCATCAGTCTTCTCTTCTACTGAACTGACTCCATGTTTCTTTCTTTCTCTCTCACAGTGATCTCTAAGGCGAGGAGGAAGACTCTGCTTGAGGCAGTCTATGAAGAGATTAACCATAAATGTGTCACTAACAGATATACTAAAAGAGGTAAATTATATGTAGAGAGTTTCACTGAAGGCAGTCTTCTCACAGTATGTAAAGTGGATCTAAGGTCAGATATCAAATAGCAATTCTGAGTGTTTAAATGACTATAAATGAAAAAACTACATGCAGTAAATCAATTGTAGCATTGTTACCTTATCTTACAGGTTCAAAATAATGTGTTACTCCACTGACTATAATAGGAAGAATTACATATCTGTTACTATCAATTCAGGCCTGTACTGCTGTTAAAAAGCAGAGGAAAGGGATGGGGTTTGTTAGCCAACTTTCCCATTTCACCTTAAATGGTGCAAGAGACAGCAGAGGCTGCATCATTTAAGGCGGAACAGAACAATTAAATAAAATGAAAGCTAATCCAAGCTCCATAACAGGAATTAAGAAATTGACAATTGTTCCTTAATCACCAACCTTTCTGAAGACATACAATGCCATAAAATTAGCTAGGTTACTGAACCTTAGTGCTTCTGATGACGTATCTGGTGCATGAAGTGTTGTCCCAATTCTTATGGGGAGGATTTCACCCTTTACACTCAAAGAATGGTTGGGGTAAGTGGTAGGGCCATGGGGTGAAATGGGATTGGGCTTAAAGCCTCATCTCATTTTCAGACTTACAAATACATTTTTTTGCTGTAGATTTTGATTAAATAATTGAACTTTGGCATTCTGACTGTTCTGATCTCCTTTAACAGGAAGTTTTATCTCTGAAGATCAGCATTCAGGATATGAGGACGTAGATGAGGAGCTTCTCTCAGGTAAGTTGACATATACTGAATGTGTGTTAGAATTTTTAATGCAGAAGAAAAAACATATATATATATATTTTGTTTTATAGAAAAAAGTTCCATGCAATATGTGTAGGGTTCTGAAGTGTTTTAGCAGTTAGCATCAGGCTTCAGGCCGATAAGACTCACCCCTGAACGGGAAAATAGTGAGCGTGGTTAGCGGGTAATGCTAATGCTAAATTCAATTTATCTTTGACTACTCCAGTATATCCATGTCTGGCACAAGTTAAAAACAATGTCTTGCCTACTGTACAGTTTGTAATAGTGATTTTAGGATTGCCCAGGGGTAACTACAGGATTGCAAAAGGCATGTTGAGGTGAGTTAATATCCTTTGGTGTGTGGGAGTTTTTTTTTTTTTTTTTTTTAAAGGGACACACTTTGATTTGTCAACCAGTTCTGATCGCAGAGGGCGACAGTACCAATACATTGAAAACCCCTTAGTATTTTAAAAGTTTGAGTCTTTGAGTAACAGTGTCTTGCTGCCATCATCCTGATGCTGCTGTGCTGCAATGCATTTTTTAATTTTTACAGAAAACTATGGCGAGGTCTATGATGATATCATACCTGCTGAAGAGAGCCCACACATTACAACAGGTTTGGATATTTTAATACGTACGATTTATTGTGGAAACATGGTAAACATGCAAATTATATTTGCTTTTCACCTTAATCAAAAATATATCTATATATGTCTGTGCAGCATACATTATTATGGTTTTCTATATTATGATAATAAAGTGTGATTTTTTTTCACACCTATAAAGAATGTGTCTTCTTTTTTTTTTCATTTTTAAAAGCACACTGAGCAACATGTTTCAGTTCATTAATGCATTTCATACTGTTTTAGATAAATAAATTAATCATTACAGAGAGAATAAAGGTTTTCTCAACCACCCTCGTGGTCCCATGGGCTCACAAGCCCGTTTCTCATTATAGATTAAGCAAGTTTGGACTCTTGTACTTTGTCAGAACGGACTTGGTAAGTTCGGCTCACGAGTGCATACTCCAGAGAACAGGACTTTTATTTTGTAATTGGAACTGCTGTGATCAGTAGAGTAGTAGGTGCATCCTTAGATGCATTTCCACAAACATACCCTACACCCGCCTCACAGGGCAGACAAACCGTCTTTGTTTGGTCCATCGCTCACCAGCCTTGCTGTAGTTCACAGGGAACCCACAATATTCCCACACTTAATCAGAGTTTCTGTATTCAGGATTAAAACTAGTTTTATATACTCTGTAAAAGCATGAGAAACACAAAAAAGTTGTTTGTATGTGTAGTTAAAAGAAACTGTGACTTATCTTCATGGTGGATGTTATGTGTTTGGATCTGCTGTCTGCAGGTGCAGCTTTAATGCTGTATTTTGTGTGTTTACTCTCTCTGAAGTTTGTCTCCAGAAGGTAGCTGACTTTGTACCTTCCTTTGCCCACAGACACACACAGACACAAGGAGGTGGAGCTGTGTTAATTAGTGCTGATGCTTTTTAAAAATATGGCAAAATGAAAAAAAAAGCTTCTTCTGATTTGTCACTGAAAATGTTTGATAATTTCCTCTCCTCTTTCTAATAAGGTCATAGTGAGTGTGATTGGCGGCTGTGGGGAATCTCTCTCTCTCTCTCTCTCTCTCTCTCTCTCTCTCTGTCTCTCAGGTTCTTGAGTCTTATCTGGCTGAGTAGAGGTAAAGCTTGTTCTGCTGCTGAGTTGAGCAGTGTGTGTGCAAGAGATGGAAATCCGAGTTCTACTCATTTTTCTATTGACCACTGTCACTCTCGTCACATCTGGTAAGTATAATATACTGGTAAAAAAAAAATATATATATATATATTTTTTTTTTTTCTTAAAATGGGTTCAAGGATTTCATCTCAATACCTAAGAGCAGGCAGGGTACTGTTGTCTAACCTGTAGAGGCCTGGGCATCTACAGGCCTCCCCAGACCATCACTAATCCCCCACCAAACCAGACATGCTGAATGATGTTGCATAAAGTGGCATTTAATTGAAAAGTATATATTTACTTTTTGATCTTACATTCATGTGATTTACACTTTGCTATCATCCAGTCAGCCCATTTTAGTATTGCTATAGAAGTACAAATTAGTGAACTGATTTCTTATGATCTCTAAATGGGAGCTTTTGATGTCCATGATTTGGTTTAAATGTATTTCAGCCTTGTTTGAGTATTATTATTTGAGTATAAGTGTAATTATTCTCTGATTATCAGTGTGTTTGTTTTTTTCTCCACACAGACAGTGTGAGGTTGGTGGATGGTGGTAGCCGCTGTGCTTGGAGAGTGGAAGTTCTTCATAGAGGACATTGGGGAACAGTGTGTGATGATTACTGGGATATGAGAGATGCTGCAGTGGTGTGTAGAGAGCTGGGCTGTGGGGAAGCCATAGATGCACCACGGAGAGCTCGCTTTGGATCAGGATCAGGACCGATCTGGGTGGAATATGCTAACTGTGCTGGATCAGAGTCTTCACTGAAGAACTGTAGGTCGTATGATTGGGGTAGACAGAGATGTAATCATGATGAAGACGCTGGTGCTGTTTGTGCAGGTAAGATGCAAAAAAATAAAACATATTACACAGAGATGTAAACAAATGTGATGAGGCCTGTGTTGGAATGTACTGAATTAATTAAACAACTGTTAGTTGTTTTATATACACCCCTGTAAAAAAACTTCTTTGTAACATGAAAAGTTTAAGCCTGAACCTAAATTCACTTTCATACACTTAATAAATGGATTATTACAGAGGTGGTTTTGAATGCTTTGGTTTAGAATTAGCAACTAAGAAATAATATATATATATATTTTTAAAATCCTTGTATTTCAGTTAATGAAAAGTGCAAAATATAAAAATCACTGCCCCGTATTATTTAATTCCCTTCTATTCAAATTAACCTCCCAGCCCTCCCAATGCTGTGTGTTAATATTAACGTACATGTTCTCTTTGCTCTTATAAACACATTGTAGAAGTCAGATTGGTGGGCAGATCTCGCTGCTCTGGGAGAGTGGAGGTTCTTCATGGAGAGAGCTGGGTCACAGTGTGTGATTCTGACTTTGACCAGCAGGATGCAGAGGTTGTGTGTCGAGAGCTGGGCTGTGGTTCTCCTGTGGAGGTTCTGGGAGCAGCTGCTTTTGGTAGAGGGGAGGGTCAGGTGTGTTTAGAGGTGCTTCAGTGTAGAGGCAGCGAATCTCAGACTCACTTCTGTCCAAAATCATCTTCACTCAAACACAACTGCTCCCATGATAATGATGTGGGACTGGTGTGTGCTGGTAAGAGCTAAATGGCTTATGTATTAATTTTGAGATTCAGTCTGATTTTTCAGATTTCTACATCTTTTCCTCTCTCTTTCTCTCTCTGTTGTACAGACAGTGTGAGGTTGGTGGATGGTTGCCATCGCTGTGCTGGGAGAGTGGAGGTTTTTTATAACAGAACATGGAGATCAGTGTGTGGTAAACTGGGATATAAGAGATGCTGCAGTGGTGTGTAGAGAGCTGGGCTGTGGGGAGGCTGTATTTAAAAATGTTCAGTTTGGACCAAGATCAGCCTGGATGGATGATGTGAACTGTAGTGGATCAGAGTCTTCAGTGAAGCACTGTAGATCAGCTGGATGGGTGGAACAAATTTGTAATCGACTTGCTGGAGTCATCTGTTCAGGTGAGCTCTCCTAAATCTTAAAATACTTGTCGTTGGAATGTATATCAGTTGTGCACAATTTATTTACTATAGCATTTCTTCCTAATCTGCCATAATCATGACCTACTTTCACCTATATTAACCCACTTTTATTTGGTTAAGACCACTAGATCAGTCACTGTTTGCTCAATCTCAGACCTGGTTTTGCGTTTAAAAAATAATGTGGCAAATTACTGTATAGAAGAAAACTATAAGCTGTAATAAACCTAGTTAACACTTATAATACAGCCTGTGTTTTAGAGCTTAAGTTCCCATAGTGTGATTTCTCTGTATGAACTAGCACATACAAAATACTTACCGGGTCTTACTAGTACTTAAATGTAGGTAATAACTTGATATACTAAGTCAAATTATTAAAAAAGCTAATTATTATATGGAGATGAAAAGTGATTTTCACTATAAGACAATACTTAATTATAGAAAGACTATTGCTGTAGGCATGATGGAGAAATACATTTTTGTAATCTTTCCTTTCTGGTAGAAAATAATGGATTTCCATGCAGAAGTCCCATTCACAAAGAAACAGGCGTTAATATTTTTTAGTTAATTACAGTTACACCTTAGTTCAGTGGTACATGGCCAGAGTTTTTATCTTTATATATTTTAAGCAGTTAATTAGTACATTTGTTTGTGTTTAGTGCTTAAACTGTTAATTGACTCCATGTGTAAGCCCACACTGCAGTTTTTCACTGTCATCAGTTCTTCACTAATATTAGTTTCATCGGTCCTACAGTAGAACCCTGTGGAACTTCTTAAGGTTTCCAAGTACTTAATGCTGTGTGTTAATGTTAATGTACATGTTCTCTTTCTCTTATAAACTAATTTAGGGGTCAGATTGGTAGGCAGATCTCGCTGCTCTGGGAGAGTGGAGGTTCTTCATGGAGAGAGCTGGGTCACAGTGTGTGATGCTGACTTTGACCAGCAGGGTGCAGAGGTTGTGTGTTGAGAGCTGGGCTGTGGTTCTCCTGTGGAGGTTCTGGGAGCAGCTGCTTTTGGTAGAGTGGAGGGTCAGGTGTGGTCAGAGGAGCTTCAGTGTAGAGGTAACACATCACAGATTCACTTCTGTCCAAAATCATCTTCACTCAAACACAACTGCTCCCATGATGATGATGTGGGACTGGTGTGTTCTGGTGAGAGCTACATATTTTATTTATTTTTTCTTTTTAGAGTCTTGATGAAAAGATGTTCTTTTCTTAGTGGTCAGTGTATAATGTACTTCATGAAACATATTCTTCTTAATTCTTTTATTGATATAGTCCATATTTGTGCATGCTGGAATATAGCACATGTGAATAGCATTAAAATGAAGTTTTACCAGATTTTAAAAGATGCAAAATGATGTTTGAGTTGTGCATTCAATCTTTCTCTTTCTGCTCTTTAGAAAGTGTGAGGTTGGTGGATGGTGGGAGTCGCTGTGCTGGGAGAGTGGAGGTTCTTCATAAAGGACAGTGGGGAACAGTGTGTGGTGATGACTGGGATATGATAGATGCTGCAGTGGTGTGTAGAGAGCTGGGCTGTGGAGAGGCTGTAGATGCACTTAGTGGTGCTTACTTTGGATCAGGATCAGGACCAATCTGGATGGATAATGTGGAGTGTAGAGAATCAGAATCCATACTAAAGAACTGTAAATCAGCAGGATGGGGTAAACATAACTGTAATCATCCTAAAGATGCTGGAGTCATCTGTTCAAGTGAGTTACACTAAAAACTTAGTATGAACTTCTGTAATCAAAAAACCTTTTAACCCACTGCATAATGTTTATTATATTTTGATCATACCTAGGAGTCAGGCTGGTTGGAGGTTCTCACTGCTCTGGAAGAGTGGAGGTTCTTCATGGAGAGAGCTGGGTCACAGTGTGTGATTCTGACTTTAACCAGCAGGGTGCAGAGGTTGTGTGTCGAGAGCTGGGCTGTGGTTCTCCTGTGGAGGTTCTGGGAGCAGCTGCTTTTGGTAGAGTGGAGGGTCAGGTGTGGTCAGAGAAGCTTCAGTGTAGAAGAACTGAATCTCAGATTCACTTCTGTCCAAAATCATCTTCACTCAAACACAACTGCTCCCATGATAATGATGTGGGACTGGCATGTTCTGGTAGGTATTTCACTTCCTTTTGTCAATTTCACACAAAACACTGACAAAAACACACATCCACCAAATTCAGATAACAGACAGGTGACGGAGACATAATAAAGGAATTATAGGAATAATAAATTATTTCATTTAGACTAAGATGAGTAATATTTAAGGAACTACACATACAGTGTGTAATGCAACATGTCAGATGTGTGGCATTCCTAATGTGCTTTCACTAATGTGATTTTGCGATGTGGTAGAGTGCTGATCGTGGGTCCAACAGTATCCAGCACTTTTTAGTGGATTAGTGGATTGACCTGTCAATGTGTTTAGCCATGGCATAGCACATCTTTCTTCTGACTAGCCTTGTAATCTGATGCTTTCTTCTGGGTGCAGTGTTTTTTGATGATCAATGTACACAAATACTATACTGTAGGTGACAAGCGAAGACTTGTTGGTGGTCCTCACGCATGCTCTGGGAGAGTAGAGAAGCTTCATCGGAATTCTTGGCTTCCAGTGTGTGATGCTGACTTTAACCAGCAGGATGCAGAGGTTGTGTGCAGCTGGGAGCTGGGCTGTGGTTCTCCTGTGGAGGTTCTGGGAGCAGCTGCTTTTGGTAGAGCAGAGGGTCAGATGTGGTCAGAGGAGCTTCAGTGTAGAGGAAACGAATCTCATATGTACCTCTGCCAGACATCTCCTTCCTTGAAACCCAACTGCTCTCACAACAAGGATGTGGGACTAAGATGCTCTGGTATGATGAAGTATGTTTGTAAAAGATTTAGATTAGTACTAAACTGTGAGCAATTAGTTTGTAATTACTGTATATATATTTTTTTATTATTGTATTGTATTATTGTTGCCTACTGTTTTTCCTCTGTAAATTCAGGTCACACTCAGGCTCGGCTGATGAACGGCTCAGACTCCTGTTCTGGTCGAGTGGAGCTCCAGTACCTCAGTGAGTGGGGTACAGTGTGTGATGTAAGCTGGGATATGAGAGCTGCCAGTGTCCTCTGTGCTCAGCTGAAGTGTGGGAGTTCTGTGGCTGTGTTGGGGTCAGACTGGTTTGGGGAGGGGAGTGGCCGGATCTGGGCTGATGTGTTTGATTGTCAGGGGAACGAAACACACCTGTTAAAGTGTCCCATTTCATCATGGAGTCGAACTGCATGCTCTCATAAACCGGATGCTGGAGTTATCTGTAGTGGTGAGATCTTACAGTTGCAGTATAATAAATAACTGAAAGTTTATTACTCCCTCATTTTAAGCCAAGTAATATATTTTTTTCTCTTCAGGTTCTTCTCTGGCGTCTCATGAGGGTGTAGTGAGATTGTCTGGAGGGATGGAGTGTGAGGGGGAGGTGGAGGTGTTCTTCAGGCAGGACTGGAGGAGAGTTCTGCTGGACTCCTGGAGTGAGTCTGAGGCCTCTGTGGTCTGCAGACAGCTGGGCTGTGGTTCTGTACTCAACATCTCCAGCTCCTCTTCATCCAGTCCTGAACACAGCTACATGTGTGTGACGGGTTTCAACTGCTCTGGGAGTGAAGCTCATCTGAGGAACTGCAGCAGCTCACAAGCAGTTAACTGCAGCTCCACAGTACAGCTCTACATCACCTGCTCTGGTAAGCATTGCACAGTTAATAAATGTATAATTTTATTTGTATGTATGATAACATGCAAAAGTGCCTCTATTATCCATATTTTTGAACATTTGAGAATAATTATTTGGCAAATATGAGTACATATACACAACACATATCTTGTGAAAGGAGTTTGAAAACATCTTTTGTATTTGTGTAAATTTTAGGTACATCTAACACAGTCCACAGCTCCATCAGGCTGGTTGGTTCTGGGGGAGACTGTGCAGGAAGGCTGGAGGTTTTCCACAGTGGATCATGGGGGACAGTGAGTGATGAATTGTGGGATATTGAGGATGCACAGGTGGTCTGCAGACGGCTGCAGTGTGGAGTCGCCCTCAGTGCTCCAGTACCGGTACCAGCCCGGTTTGGATCTGGAACTGGACCCATTTGGCTGAATGAGGTGGAGTGTGAGGGGAACGAGGCGTCTCTGTGGAACTGCAGATATCAGCTGTGTGGAGAGGATGAATGTGGACACAAGGATGATGTAGGAGTCGTGTGCTCAGGTACTTCGTATCTTAAATTGCTCAGTTTGTAATGATCTTGTAATCAAGTACCAATGCCCTATCTGTGTACAACTGGAGGTACATTTTGAATAATTAAAGAAGAAACTTTTGCACGTTTAAATCAATGTGCATAACTAGCTAGCTATCTTTCTCCCGCCAGAGTATAAAGAGATCAGACTGACTGAGGGCTGTGAGGGGAATCTGGAGGTGTACTATAATGGAACCTGGGGGAATGTGTGTGTAAATGGGATGACTGATGAAACGGCAAAATTGATCTGTCGAGAGCTGAACTGTGGAAGAACTGGCAGTGAGTCTTGGTCTAAAGCAAGAGTGGAATCAGCTCCTAACTGGCTGGATAATGTAAAATGTAGGAAACATGACTCCACTCTGTGGCACTGTCCATCTTCATCCTGGGGGGAGAACAGGTGTGATAATCGCAATGAGGTTGCTTGCATTACCTGCTCAGGTAGGCAGATATGATCAGGTGTTAAAGACTTTAAAGAATGCTAGAACTAATGTAGTTTGTAATTGGAATTTCATAATATTTGATTTTTTTGTCCTACCACAGAGAATGGAAATACACTAGATTTGACAAATTGGCTGTGTGATTCATCTCCTCATGAGAGACCGTGCTCAAGTAAGAAAACTTATCATTATCAAAATGATCATGTCTTTGATAAACTACATTTTCTTTCTTTTTGACTGCATGTTCTGCCAGCATGCTTTCACTAATAAGCAATTCTTGTCTTTGCTCGCACTGTTTTATTTGTAGTTTGCATATTTTTTTGCACTTTAACATATTTTAGATAACACTTCTACAGTGATATTTTTAACAAAGGTTTAGAGAGGGATTCTGGGTAATGGAGTCCATCAGAGTGTCTATGTAAGTCTGAGGAATTCAGGTGTAGACAGGACAGGTGTGGTGGATGGGGGTGGGTAATATGGACCTAAAACAATATCACAATGTTTCATGGCATTTATCGCGATAACAGTACTCTTGGTGATATGACAAAACACTGAATTAAAGATATTATTTTAAAAATACACTACTGAAACAAAATAAAAATTAAATTCTGTTTTTGCATATGATATGGCACCCCCCCAAACTACGATATAAAAAAATATCTTCTGCTTGTATATATTTTCATCTTACAATGCTTTTTTGTGGTTTACCACATCTCTATAAGAACATATTTCATCATACAGTATATACGACTGTTGTAAATGTTTGTAAGACTTTGATGGATAATCATTTTTTTCCCTCTGTGGTGTGTTTGTAGAGCACATTCCTCTGAGGCTGAGGGGAGGAGTAGGAAGCTGTTCTGGATGGCTGCAGGTGTATCATAATAAAACATGGGGGTCTGTATGTGGTGACCTCTGGGACATCAGGGATGCTCAGGTGATCTGCAGGCAGCTGGGTTGTGGGCTGGCGCTGAGTGCTAATAGAAGAGCTGTTGATGGTTCTGGTGGAGGAACTATCTGGATGAACAGAGTGAAGTGTAGAGGGAATGAGATTCACCTGTGGGACTGTCCTCATTCCCTGAAGAACCACACTGACTGCTCCCACAGTGCTGGAGTCACTTGTGGAGGTCAGAGGAACAGACACAACTGAATATATTTGCCTCCTAACTGTTACAGAAACTTTACACATGCTTGAGAAAAATACTTACATCACATTGTTATTTTATGCTCACTCACTAGGCTTCCTGTATCATACTTTGCCTTTAAATAATAAAAGAGGACAGATGGGACATTTTGTCTTGCAAGGTCAGGGACCACTTTTCTCCATTGTAAACAGGCTTGATAGCAACTTCGGTAACTATTGTTGATCATAATGTTGGTCACACACATTTGGTTTCCATCATTTAATAATTGTAATGTTTTTGGGAAGGATAGAAAGTAACAATAGTGAGAGTCTGTATGTGCTTTGCACCAGTCTGTCTAGATCATTCTGTGTTTATAGACATTTCATATGTCATCTTCCATAATATTCATCACAAAATTATTCACATCCAATAAAAGGACTGTGTTCATGTATAAATTGTCTATACATTTTGTATATTTGTTTTTTAGATTCTCAACCACAGACAAGAAGAATCATACTTCCACAAACTCCTCCACCAGCTGTTCCCTCCATCTATCCAGTGTCTCTCCTGGTTCTGGGATCTGTGCTCTTCCTGGCCTTAGTGCTTCTGGTTGTGCTGTTTTATCAGAACAGAGTGCTCAGGAGAGGTAGGGGGATTCAGAGATCATCTACAATCCACTTTCTGTACTTTCTCTAATCATCATTAGTACTTCAATCTGTCATCAGTCTTCTCTTCTACTGAACTGACTCCATGTTTCTCTCTGTCTCTCTCACAGTGATCTCTAAGAGGAGGAAGACTTCAGCTGAGCCTGTCTATGAGGAGATTGACACCAGGCTCATCCCTAAAAGAATTACTGTCTCAACTGAAAGTAAGAGTAAAATGTTTTTTTTTTTCTCTCAAAGCAGAAATGTCTGGTCTTTACAGAAATAATGTAGCAGTTAATCAAATACTTGTCAGATAACTCTCTTTTCATATTGTTATATTTTAGTAGTGTTTTTTTTTGTAGATTTTCTTCCTTTGTTAATAAATTACACCAATTTATCTATCTTTTCTTCCCACTGAATAATGTTACACACTTACACATGTGAAGATAAAATTATGTTTTTTGGAATAAAATATATGTAAATGAAATAAAAAGCCAACTGAAAATACATATTAGTAATATCAGTTTATTCTAATATGTTTTAGGTAAAGCAGATAATGAGGAAATGCAGTTAAGTTATGATGTCATTTTTGCTGGACAAACACCTGACAGTGCAGCAGGTGTGCTTCTGTTTTTTTATCTGTCCTTATCACTAATGCCTATTTGCATCTCTGCAGAAAAATATATATATATATTTCTTCAACTTTCCCATGTGTAAAGCTAGCAATTTAAAAGAGAAAGATGTCAGATGAAATGACCAATATCAGTCATTAAGAATTTTGTTTCTTTTTTTTTTTTTTTTGCAGAGGAAGAACCAGATAATTACGATGATGTTATTGTGGAACAAAACTCAAACATTGTGATGGGTCTGTAGAGTTATGTATGAGTGAGCAAATTCTAATCTTAACAACTAAAACTTCCCTAATAAAAGTCATGTTCACTTTATTTTTGTTAGAAAACATGCTGGAGATCTACGATGATGTCATGGAGGTCACTGCTGGACACATTGCGGCAGGTTTGTTTCTTACATTGTTACAATAATAATAATAATAATAAATATAGCCGCAAGCTGCGATTTACGGGGTCCGAGGCCAGTTAGGCTTAAAACATGTTGACCAGCATGACTATAATGAGCTACCTGGATGACTAGCATGACCATTAAGAGTAAGCTGGATGACCAGCATGATCAAGCAGAACCTAAGGGTCGGAGTTTTTTCACCAAATGACATTTAGAGTGCAGCAACACAGCACATAAATCCTGCTGAGAGCCTAGTAGTAATGCATAAATATGCCTGTCAGTACATTTCCAACCATCAAGATCATGTTGCCTGTATATATGTGTATGTAATTTTTTGTGTTGATAGGGTCAAAGGTTCCTGTCTTGTGTCCATTTAGGTTTGAAAAAAATATAAATTAGGCATCAGGTTTTTTTTACAATCACAGTAGATTTTTTGTCTTTGTATATGAAAAACAATGTCCAATTTGGCTCCAAATTGGGAATGAAGATCATGTGGTCCGTATATATATGTATTTGAATTTGTGTGTTGATCGGGTCAAAGGTTCCCGTCATATGTCCATTTAGGTTTAAAAAATCAATAAGAAAGGCCTCGGGCCTTTAAAATGACTGTTGCTTTTTCGCTGTTGTAGAGGGAAAAAATGTCCGATTTGGCTTGGGAATCAAGATCACATTAGTAGTATGTATATGTATGTAAGTTTGTGTGTTGATAGGGTGAAAGGTTTTTGAAAATAGCGATAAATTAGGACTAAGGCTTTTACAATTACAGTAGATTTTTGGCTTTTGTAGAGGGAAAAAATGTCAGATTTGGCTCTCAGTTGGGAATCAAGATCACATTAGTAGTATATATGTGTTTGTAAATTTGTGTTGATTGGGTCAAAGGTTCCTGTCTTGTGTACATTTAGGTTTAAAAATAGCGATAAATTCTGTAAATGCACAATAGTTAAATTTTCACTGTAGAGCCTCCTGAATGCTCACTTGATTAATACTTGGTAGATGTGCTTGAAATGTAACTTTTAATGAGTGTCTTAAATATTTTTGACATGCCAAAAACTTTGACAGAGTTTTGGCCCTCATATACATGTAGGGTACAAGTTACGTCCTGATTGGAAATTGTTTAGCCTGTCAAAAGCCAAGATGATATTTGCCAATCCAAAGCTTGATAACTTGTATGGTTCCTGAGAAACACAAAGTGATGCTGATTTAGCACTGAAACATCTTTCTTAGTCTGGGTTTAAGCCTAATCCAGCTCTTGGAATGCAGCCAATGTTTTTCCAGTTAGTATTATTTTGCTAAATTTGTATATAAAAAATCAATTATTCAACTCCACATATTAGTATTTGGTATATCCACCTTGGATATACAGCTGAGAGTCTTTCGGATTAAATATGCCGCAGCTCCCCCTCTGAGAGCAGCATTTTCATGCTGAGAGTAAAATATATGGAGCAGATTTGCAGCAGCTCCAGTGCTGCTTTGGCCTGGTGACTCAGGATTATGGTCTTTTTAAGCTTCTCTCAAGCTTTAGTTTCTTATCAGACTGATTAAGTTTCATCTGCAGTGTCCGTTCCTCCCTCAGTGAAAGTGCCACCTACATCTCTTCATTGGACAGGCTATATATTTTTAGAGTCCAGCTGCTCTGATCTACAGACATGAATATCACGACAGTCCTTGTGAAAAGGAAGAATACTTAAATTAGGTAAATAAAACAAAAATTACATTTTTAATTGAATATACATTTTTAACAATATTTTTTCCCAGTAGCATTAGTGTGTACAAAATATTTGCATGAATACTCAAATTACTAAATTTACAATATCCTTCAAGTGTATTTAAAATTATGTTTAAAAACACATACTTGAATCTACTAAAGTTTACTCAAGTTATATGAAAAAAACATTCAAAAGTACAATCAAATGTGTTTATGTTGTATTTCAATATAGCTCAATTACAGTTTCAAATTCAAATATACTCAAGTTGTCTGGAGTTGTTCCAAAATTGTACATTTAGTATGTATTTAAGTACGTATTAATTTTAATGTTAAAAGTATGAACTTTTCCATGTTAAGTATGCTTTAAAAAAATATACTTGAATGCGCTTTTCTTTTACAAGGGAATGCTGGGCTTTCGACACTTTTATTTCTGGAGAAAAGGAATGTACAACTTTTGTCTTTAATTAAAATAAAAATGTGCAAAGATGTTTAACATAATCCCTGTGTCCAAGTGGAACAGCTGACAGTCAATATTGGAAGCTGGTGAAATTCTTGCCCTCAGATGCCCTTACATTAAAAACATCATGAGCACGAGCCTGTACTAATTCAATGTATGGACTCAGGAACGCTTAGAGAAATAAATCTGTGAACACTGTAACATGCAAAGCCACGCATCACCACAACTCAATAACGCTGCTATCTTCTCATTCAATAAAATGTATTTATAAAAGCTATTGGATAAAAACTTTTAACAATAATTTTAGTTTTCTTTGCTTTTTATTGTTCTATGTATTGCTCTTTTATTGCAACTTTAATATTCACTATCATAGGGCACTAACCAATATTTTCAGTTTCCAGTAGAGGGCAATGTTAGACTTTTAGACCCTGTGGATGTTTAGTTTCTGTAACAGTAATGCAAGATGATTGACAGGGATTATTTTATTGTTTGTGCATGGAGTTTCTGTAGGTTCACATGTGCTGTAGGTACCAAATGTGTAGCACCTCAAACCTCAAAAATCAAAATATGTTACTGTGCCTGTTTACTTTTTTGAGACCAGAAAGTTATTTCTGTGGCGAGAGGTCATGAGATCTTGGGGAAAAGGGAAAAGAAAGAAGAAAAAAAGGAAGAAATAGGGAGACACTTAAATCAGGCCCTCAAACCCACATTTACATTTTTTGTAACAAATAAATAGAAAACACAGACACAAGCAATAACAATGAAAAAAAACACTTATTTAGAAAGCATTTTACAAAGCTTTGATCTGCTCTCCCTCTCCTCTCCTCCTCTTTACATCCTGGAAGCCTCCTTCTGCTGATCTTCCTCTTTCGGGTGGGGATGGAGACGGTGGAGTGGCAAGTGCTGCTGCTTGAGCTCCAGGACACTGAAGATGCTGGGTCTTCGGGGACTGGGCCTGAATTTACAGAAGAGAAAGATCTGTAGATTTACTTTCACATAGTTACTGTAGTCCTGTAATAGTTTATCCAAATAAGGAAGATCTACAGTTCTCCATAGTTCATACATTTGTCTCATTAACATACACTGCTTTTAGCTTGTATGGGATCCTGGGCAAACCCCTGATTCAGCACTTCTCTCATACCATTTTATACACTGCCTGTATTTGTAATTAATGTACTAAACTAGAAATGTCAAAAAAGTAACCAAATAAATAACTTTACTGCAGGATACACACTATCATGATGAAATAATAGAATTAGTAAAACAACTATTTTTTTTAAACAAGCAAGCCTGGATGAAAATGTTCAGAACAGAGAATTAAGAATGACAAGTATTTAAAATTAAGTACAGATACAGTCCAGCATTCATTCTGACAGGTGAATTTAATTTAGTTTTAGTCTTTTGACTAAAACGTATAATAGTTTGTCACACTTTAGTCATTTAGTCAACAAAACATTTTAGCCTAGTCTAGTCAAATAAAAAGTATGTATTACATTTATGGTTTTACTGTTTTAGATGTGTATTATTTATTGCTAATATTTATTAAAACACCAGCTTTTAAGTTTTGTTTCATTTAAATTAAGCACAAGCTATTTAAAACAAGGTGTATGTATGGACATATTGACAATTTAAAGAACAACTCCCAGGTTCAGATGATGCAAAACTGAAAGACAACCAAAACTGAGATAAAATGGCAATACTGCTAATTGACATTCTTAAAACTACATTTCATTTTAACAGTTTCTCAACTAGAATCTCTCCTTTACTCACAGCTAAATTGGTGTACTCTCATTATATATATGTATATGATATATATATATGTGTGTGTGTGTATATAATAAAATAGCATTTTAAAATCTAAGAACTTGCTGACATATGATTCATCTTTATTCTGAAGTGCTCAGAATAGCAGAGGACTGACAGCTTAGGTACCATACTAATGCATACATAACTACATAGGTAGTTAGTTATCTATATTGTAATAAGTTGTTCACAGTCATTACATTGCAAAAAACTAAATCTTAGCAAGTGAAATTATCTAAATTTAAGGCAATAAATCTTATTTTCTTCTCTGATAAGACTTTTTGTCTTACTAAGCATGGTGTAAGTGTTAGATTATTTTGCTTATTTTAGGGATAATTATCTTAATCATTCTTACTTAGAATTTGTACCTTATTTTAAGTAATTTGAACTCAAAATAAGCACAATTAAGCAGCAATCAAGTTATTCTGATTCTTGTGTCCATAAACAGTGACTTTTTTGCTTGATTTAGGTGTTACTTCACTCATTTTGAGACTTTGCCATTGCTTTTTTGTAAGAAATCTTACTAAGAAAATTTTGCTTACCCCATTGGCAGATTTGTTTTGCTTAATACATATATTTGTCTTAATTTGCATATATTTTATGTCTTTTTTTTTTTTTTTTTTTTTTGCAGTGTAGTGTAAACTGCACTGTGAAGTTTTAAATTAAGGGATGAAATTAGTCCCCCTGTGTTAAAAAAAAGCTTCTTTTACCCGGTGAAAATAGTCACACTTCCATTACATTATGCTAACATTACTTTGTTTTAATGCAACTGACCTATAAAGATAGTGAGCCAAATTTAGGTTGAGCCAAGTTTATGAAACTACACACTTTTACTGCAGTACAGATTTACACTCTCTACTAAATAATCCATCTCAAAAGCAGAAAAAACGTACTTTATACTGGGAGGCTATATCGTTAAATATAGGGAGTATAGGGAATGTTTTCTTCTGATTTTGAGCTGGACTTTTTAGCAGGGTCAACAGGAGCCTAATCTTTAAATTCTTAACAATTAGCTATATTGTAGCGAAGCTGCTTTCATATTCTGTTCACTGTGAATTCACTGTTCTGTTCTGTGCTGGGCTTGTGATTGGGGTAGGGGGAGGGGCAGAGCAGGAAAGCGCGTGTGTGTGTGAAGGGAGAGAGAGAGCGAGAGAGAGAGAAGAGCTGCCCGTGAGTGTGTGCTGAGAGTGAGAGCTAGAGTTAACCAGTTAGCACTAGCCTTTTGTTATTTTTCGTAGTGATGGGCATAACAGCTCTTTTAGATGAACTGAACCATTAGAATAAGTTCACTAAAAAGATGGGAGACGGAAAGGTCTCCCGTTTTTTTTTTACAAGTGTTGTAAAAATATATATAAATAACAAATATTGAAATATGTAACTAAATGTTGGGTTTATTATACGATATCGTATAATAAACCCAACATTTAGTTACATATTTCAATATTTGTTATTTATATATATTTTACAACACTTGTAAAAAAACGGGAGATTTTTCTTATTATGTTATTTGTAATGTGATTTATATATATAAATCACATTACAAATAACATAATACAAAAAATAAGTAACGTTATGAACTTCTGCAACATAGATATTACATTAAGAGCAAAATTAACATTAAAAAATTTACATTCAGAAGAAAGTATCAACTTCAATGTGCAATCAAATTGAAAATAAATAGCGTAACTGTAGTGCAAAACAAAAGGTCAAGAAACTAAAATAAATACATATAAATAAAACAAAGACACATCCATACGCTCACTGTTGTGGGTGCAGAACAAATTAAATCCAAACAGGATCATCATGATAAAGGTGGCCTTATGCCCTTTACTTCAGAAACTTTGTCTATTGGTTATGAATATGCTTGTTATACAACTATTATTACTAATAGTAATAATATTATAAAAAAAATAACCACGATAACAATATACGTTATTATTACTATTACCAGGCCTCAACCTTGTTTTTCTTTCTCGAGAGCGCCAGCCCTGATAACAGTTCAGTGAGTGACCGAATCACTGAGTGAACGAGAGCACCAGCCCTGATAACAGTTCAGTGAGTGAAGGAATCACTGAGCATTTGAGCAAGTTTCCTCGCAATGAGAGTCTCCGCCACCAGATTCGGCGGTGATCAGTGATTCACAGACCACACAGCAGTTCCCCTGCCGGCCTGTGGGGTCGCTGCTGAGCTTAACTACTGAACAACCTGTGTTCTAAGTTAAGTCAATAAAGCGACTTAAACTGCCTACTCGGTCCTTCTTTCAGAGTCCAGGCGGACGCTACAATATATTTAAAACCCCTTCAGTCCAGTAACAGCTGTGTTTATTTGTTTTTTAAAGTCACTGGTTAGCACTGGTTGATCTCAGTTCATAATATTGCAGCAAATATCCAGCACAACAAACCCAGCTTTAAACCCAAACCATCGCTGTATAAACCGAGACAGAGGAGAAGTTTTCTTTCAGAAACAGCGAGGGTTACCTGCGTGTTTACTAATCCGTTACTCGTTCGTGCTGGCGTTAAGATCATTTGCACGTTAGGTGGATTTACAGGGCTAACGTGTATTTATCTTATTAATCTTTAGTGATAGCAGGTAAAATCTTGGCAATGAAAGCTATATGAGTCTCGTGGCTCGAGTTTATGGGGCGTTTGGGGACAGTAGAACCAAAACAGCTTAGCTATGTAAGTTAGTTTGCTAACTTACGGAGCTACTTCATGACGCAGATTAGTCCATTCATCATTAAATTATCATACAGTGCAAAGAACAAATGCTGTGTTCAGATGATGTGGTAAACTATTCATCTACATGTTGTTCTTTCTTAGCTATTCATGTGATTTTCTCTATCATTAACAGGGTGGTGAGCTTCCTGAGGGCTTTGAGGATAGTTATCCTGGTGCGTGTCTTTCGTCTGGCCTCTCAGAAGAAAGATCTGGAGAAGGTCACTAGAAGAAAGGTGAGGATCTAAATGGGTGCTGGCCATCATTCTTTTATTTTAATTAAATTATATCAATTATTCATATAGATTCTAATGAAATGTTAAACTTAATTACAGTTTGATTATTTCATCATGATTCAGAGAGAATTAAATAAAAAAATTAAACATTTTGATGTATTTAGAAATAGGTTGGAAAATTATTAAAATCCATCAAAACCTTTTAAAATACACCCAAGTTACTGTTTGTATGCTGATTTGTGGTATTTGTGAATCTTGCAGGTATCTGAGAACAAAAGGCGGTAACAAAAAGGATGGATTTGAATTGGATCTCACCTATGTCACAGGTTGGGATGCTTTACCTAATTATGTAATCTTATTTGAATCTAGATTTTCTGCTTATGGTTTGGGATCCAATAGTTAATAATGTTTGTTGCCATGTCTTTTCCCTCACCTGGAAAGCAGGCACTCTACAGAAATCCCATAAAAGTAAGCTTAACAATTAAGAAAATAAAATAAAACTGAAAAGTCTGTAGAAGGCAATTATTTTAGCTGAATTATTGATTTAAACAGATTTTTATGTAACAATGTTACAATTTGCTGTATTTAGGAAGCTGCCATATTTCTGGACACAAAGCATCCCGATCATTACAGAGTTTACAATCTCTGCAGTAAGTTAGATCATATAATATTATATTATATTGCTGGAGACACTCAATAAATGAGTGGTGCTGAGCATAGCTTTGGTCTTGTTTCAGGTCAAAAAGGCTACGATCCACTGTTCTTCCATTACAGAGTGCAACGAGTGATGATTGACGACCATAACGTACCGTCATTAGAGTAAGTAATGAGCAGCACTTTACTCAAATGCTTCTTCTGCCGTTAACGTTGTGTTCCATTTAGCTTTTATGTTGGATGTTGGAGCTGGGAATAACTTCACACCTGAGTCGACAACGTTCTGTTAAAATAACTGTACAAAATATGTCGAAAAAATGTCTTACCCTATAAGTGAAACTTGCACCTGTACATAACTAGCTATTATTGAGGTGTATATGAAGCACTGTGGAACAGGGTCATGAAAAACCTGGAAACGTCAAGGAACTTGAAAATAGTCATTTTCAGGCCTGGATAAGTTTTGGTCAAAGTCAAATTTACTCTTTGTGATCTTTGTGTTTCCATTTATTGACTCTGTTTATCGACTCGGTTTATCGACTCTGTTTATCGACTGAGAAAAGCTATTTAAAAATTAATTTGATAACTTGATTGGAGTTTCAGATGGAAGATAACTGTAAATTCACAGAGAAAAATCTAGGTGTTTAGGCTGTAATTAAGCTCTTGCTCTCTTCCACTCTTTGGGAAGCATATTGGTTATATATGCAAGTAAATTACCAGTAATGGTGACAAGAAGGCAACATTTAAACAGATGCATTTAAAAGCTGTTAAAAAATAAAGAATCTACACAAGATATAGACACAACCTAAACATATTCCCTGACAGCCAGATATATGCCAAATTAGTTTATTTAAAAATTGATTCTGTTCAAAGTTTTAAACAGAACATTCTATATCATGTTTGATGAAAGTGTGAAATACTGTTTACAGGTTAAACATTAGAAATGTTTACCAAATGTTTATGGGCCTGAGCTGATTAATACATCAGTGCAGAGTGAAGTAATTTAGCCCTACATTATGGAGCGCTCAGAATTTGACACATTTTATTATTGAAGATTGTGTCTTAGCATTGCTTAAATAAATGTTTTTTTTTTAATTATTTAAATATATTTAATGTAAATATAGGCCTACTATAATCAGTTTTGATATACATTCTTGTCTACTCTGATGTTTTAAACACGCTATGGTCATTAAAATGTGCTGCGAAAGCATAGAAAAGGCACAGAAAATAATTTAAATTTATAGGTTAACACTATTTGTAATCTACATGTGTATACATATTTTACCCTTGTTTTCTTTTTTTCCAGAGGGAATTATAAAATAAGCTAAAGACTTTCATGTTTACTACAGCTTAATTATTAATCATGTACCAGTGTTTTATAGCAAATGTAACCAAAAAATGTCCCACATTATATGTCCCAGGTTATAATTTTTTGCATTGTCAGCGATACCAGACGCACATTCACACACACAATGGAAACATGAACAGCTAGACGTGCTAATGAAACGTAAAATACTACTGCTTTTACTACTGTTGATGTTTGGTGCAGCCATCTTGCGTTCTGAACTTGTGGGTTTATTCCAGTTGAAATGTTCTACTTAGAACTTGAAAATTTCCAGTTCTGAATTCCTACTTCAGATGGAATGCAGTATAAGGATTCACATTAGAGCTCGACCCAACCTGCCCCATACACTGTCATTTTGAGCCAAAGCCCGAATTAAACCTGACCTTTTTTGAGTAAGTAGAGCATTAAAACTGAGCTTTTAAAAAACATTTTCGTTCTGTTTAGAATGAGTGAAGAATGAATAAGACCTATTATTTAAGAAAAATATTATTAATTATTAGGAACAGATCTCCAAAAGATTATAACATGAACAATGCAAACAATGATCCAAAGGCCTAAACATTAGGCTACAACAATGTCTGAATGACTTTCCTCTAATCTAGTATAATATAACATGGTTTAAGAAAAGAAAATAAATTCTTTTATAATTTTATTTATATTTTTTTCCCATTTTCTCCCCAATTTACACAGCCAACCCACTCGTTAGGACTCCCCCTATCACTAGTAATGCCCCAACACACCAGGAGGATGAAGACTAGCACACTCTTTCTCCGATACATGTGAAGTCAGCCACCGCTTCTTTTCGAGCTGCTGCTGATGCAGCATTGCCAAGCAGCCAGCACATTTGGAGGAAAGCGCAGCGGCAGGTGAAGTGCGTAATATGGACAGTGTGCACTTTGCACTTGTGCAACTTTTTTTTTAAAAACAGTTCGATTTGTTTCTGCTATATTTTGATTCATAGCTTTATATAAAATGAAAATAACTTATAACTATATTATTTTCTTTAGCCCGAGGAACCTGAGGAAAGTGGTGGGAAATCTCGAGCCAGGTCAGACCTTGGGTTGGGTTTGGGCAGAGAACCTAAGCTCTTATTCACATATTGAACTTTGTGTTCTTGTGTTCTCAGTGACATGTTGAACTACACTGCCAGTTTGAGGGAATGTCATTGCCATCCACTGCAAAGGAGGCAAAGGTGATGCTGAAGTTTTCACTGATTTAAAGACATCATCAATGTTTTCTATATGTATTTGATTTGATTTTTAGGTTAACCCATCACCATAGTTGTTCAGCTGAATGTCTAAAGCCATATCCAAACTGGATTCACTTATTCATTTTAGCTGAGGAGGTTTTTTTTTCACGGGTACGATGGTGTGTACATGGTTGATTGACAGCGTTTAGTTTGAGAGTGCGCAGGTACTGTATTTCTCCTGAGGTGAGGTGAATGTGTATGTATATATTCAGTGTGTCAGAACTGCTCCTTTAGTTTCTGCTGTGCTCAGTTGAAGACTGAGACCAAGTAGTTAAACATACAGCTCTGGGGAAAAAAATGGTTTTCATGCATCTTGGCATGTTCTCCTCCACCAGTCTTACACACTGCTTTTGGATAAGTTTATGCCATTCCTGGTGCAAAAATTCAGGCAGTTCAGTTTGGTTTGATGGCTTGAGATTATCCATCTTCCTCTTGATTATATTCCAGAGGTTTTCAATGAGATTTTTAAGTGGTTTCTTTTTTTCCCAGAGCTGTATGTCTGCACTCTCCTACAAAAGTATTGAAATACTGAGGCCAATTGATTTTTTTTTTTTTCTGCTCTAGTGAAAACATTTTGGTGTAACAAAAATATAATTTAAAGATGAATATTGAAGACAAATTGGTAAGTTCGGACAAAAGCTGAATTGTTGACCTTTTGTCTCCTATTCATCTTTTAATGTCAAACCCAATTTGTTTTCAGTCTAAAGCAGAAATAAAGAAATGAGACTGACTTATCAAGTACTTTTGGGGGGCAGTGTATGTTTAGGGGCTGTTTCCTGTGTAGTTCCAATTAAAATCTGCAGTCAGTCTGCTCCTTTCAGAGTGACTGCACTGTTATGTGTATTGGTTATGTAATTTAATGCTCCTGGGCATTGCTGTGTTTGTTGTGCAGGTGTGGGAAAGGGCAATGGCAGTGATCTGAAGGTGCGGATCATAGTGAAAAGAGAGCAGGTGTTCCAGTGTGTCTGTGCCACGCAGACGAACTGTAGGGTAAGCTAACTTTTAAAGGTTTTCTACAGTATAAAACTGTATTTACTTCCTCATAGTCTAAATGACAAGAGTAGTTTCAGTACAAAAAAGTGAAAAACTGTGAACCTTAAACACAGTGGTTTCCTAATTAAAACCAGAGCTATATGACATATCCAGAACAGACATGTGAAGTGGGCTAATCCCACAACCCCTAAATGATTTAGTAGTTTAGGGTGATTTCACACCTACTTTTTTTATTTGTCAAAATAAACTGTTCATATTTACGTGTAGTGCTGTTTGTTTGGACATGGATGAGTACAGTAAACACAACTGCAATGAGACTGCTGAGAACTGTTGGTCTGAACTCTGAATTGGTTGGTTTGTGATGAGAACATGATCTGACCTTGATCCAACCCATCTGTCAAGCATACTCAGTTTTAAGATGTGGAGTCAGTCAAATGAACACATGCCACCTCTGCTGTTGTTCCATGTTAAACTGCACAGAAATCTGTTTACTTTCTTGCTCCCAGCCATGACAGCTCTGACCAACAACCAAAGAGATTACAAAGATTGTTGTGACTCATTTTGGTGAGCTTGAATTTTATCCTCTGTTAAAACAACAAACCATGAGGGAAATGCTCCAAGAGAATCAATTAATTACCTGACTTGGACCAGAGCAAACAAACTATAGTGTGAAAAAACAGCCTTACATACACTATTAAAAGATTTTGTACATACATACACTAGTGAAAGCGTTTGTGAATCGGTATCATCTTAACCCCAAATCATATTTTAAATATGTACTAAAGAACAACTTTTAAATATTCAATAAGCTCATAATTTTGAACCTTTAAAGACAGTAGCAGCCCACTAAAACATAAATCACATTGTAATTGTTGGGAAAGGTCTTTCAGATGTTTGTCTTATGTTCCTTTGTGTTTATTTTACTGTTCGCTCATATACTGTGTTCTCATATTTTACCAGCTGTTCCCAGATACTGAAAACAATGCCGTGGTGATCAGCTTTCAGGAAGGGCCAGTGGTTTGTGGTGATGTTAAAGTCATGTTTGAATCCAGGGCTGTAAGTTCCCAATCTATTGTAACGTAAGAATGATTTTATGGACATCGTTTTTTCCAGTTGTTTGGCAAAATGTTTTTTCTCTATTGTTCTCTATGCCCAGGGTCTTCCAAAGGGGTATGAGGACTATCCTTTCTATTTCTGGTTCAACACTTCATTTGTAGAGAACAACAGGTGAGGTTTTTGCTGTCCATTGTCCTCAGAAGCAGACACTGGCTTTGTTTACCTACCAGACCACTCTGGTTTTAGATTTTATATATAAAAATGCCAGGCCACTTAATTCATTAATTAGAATATTTTGATATTTTGTCCCCTCTCAGTTTAGTAAACATTACTGCTTTCAGTGTAAAAGGAAAAATCATATGGACTGCTGCTTGAATGCAATCTATAATGCTTTGGTCCCAAAACAGGCTCTATCTGTCAAGGGAGGAACTGGACAACCCACGTAAGTCCAAAACCTGGGACATCTACAAGGAGGACTTTGGTGTGACCGTGTCTTTCAGTGACCCTGCACTTATGTAGCAGACAACACTTGCTTGTGTATCTCAACTAAAACCCTTAAGCCCTGCACAAGGTCTAAATATTTGCTCTAATGTAGGTTTTCACACACTTATAAAAGGTGAGTGATGTTTAGGGATTGGATTCGGGCATATTGTGCCCCTAAAGCTATAGCTATAGCTATATAACCTCAACTTTATGTCCATCCCCCATCTTCACTGTAAGAGCTTTTTACTGAGCCGTGCATACATCACAATATTATGCATTTGTTTGTCAAATGTTTTTTTGTCTTTAAATGAAGACAAATGTTTGTGTCAGTTTAGCATATTATGCTTCCAAAATGTAAATCTTACTCTTTAAGCTTGAGTGTACATCAAATAAAGCAATCGAGGCTGCCACTGTGAAATGGTCAATGGTTATGTGTGCAGAAACATTTTTTTGTAGTACACATGTATTGAAATAAATACTAATGTCTCTGTAACACTTGTCTGTCTCTTTTTTTGAATTAACAACTGATCTGGGTTGCTGAATTTCTGCAATTGTTTTTAAGGATAGATATAGAGTGACTTGTTTTTTTAGAAGTAAAAAGTCTGGTCTTACAGGTGGGCATGCAACTCTAAACTCTTTAGAATCAGCAGTTTTAGAGGTGACCTTTTTCAGAAGCGCTGTCAGTGCCATTCTCATATAAAAGGCTTAAAATCAAATCTCAAATGTGCAGCTTACATAGTACATTTTTTAATGTACTATGTAATTGTGTAGAACACAAACTGTATAAACCCAAAATTTTATTCTAGAATTGATATACACTATCTGCTGCTGTCAGTACAAATGGATGGCTGGATCAAAAATCAGAGGGAAAATATTAAACTGGGGATTCACAAAAATGCTTTTTCTTAAGTTCTTATGTTTATACTTAACTTAATAGGTCTGTTTTGGTTATTTTTCTTAATGTTTATTTTGTACCAAAAAAAATGGAATAATAATATATATACCTTTTATGATACACTCACATTTCAGTGCTTGGTTTGACTGTTTTTTTATTTTCCTAATGTTTTCTTAAGCCTTCACATCAGTGTCTCAGCACTGGCATTCAGAGCCCCTTATTCACCATCGTACTCCATTGGACATTTCAGGGACAACAGCCTTTTTTGCCCAATTATAAACACTCTTCTTGTAAAAGTTATCCAGACATAGGTAAAAAAAAAAAAAACAACAAGAGTTGAACTATAAAGTATTGAAAGACTAGGATACTAAAAGCCAGTAATGTTAGCCCTGCTTTATTTGTCTCACTATCTTTATATATCAGTTGCTTTAAACATTATAATGTTAAGCGTAATTTTATTTATACATTTAAATAGAACAAAACATAAATGTTGTTTTAATAAACGTTAGCAATAAATAATCTCAAAATAACACATCTAAAATACAGCAGACTAATAGTTTAAACCATTAAACCCAGCCTTTCATTGAGCTGAGAGAAAATTAAGTGTGCTGTTCAATTTCCAACGTTAAGAAATGGGTTAGACAAGCTATACTAATGCACCATCCATCATCAGCAGTTCAGCTGTGACTTTTGGAAGAAACCAAAGTCAATTGAAAAGAGCTGGGGGGGGGGGGGTGTCTGAGATTTAATATAACAATATTATTTTAATATAACTGTTCATAGTTAATTATTATACTTACTCTGAATTACATAAGAGTGCTAGTAAAATATTAAAAAAAAATATATATATATATATATATATATATATATATATATATAAACATTTCGGGCACCGTAGCCCCCACACCTAGTTTTGAATGGTCGTGTCTCTCCTGATTCAGTCAGTAACAACAAGACGGTCGCCCTTTTCTTCGGGATGTTCAGGGAGTTTGCAGGAGGTGTAATTTATGGGGAACAATCATTAATGTTGGGTTAAATAATCTAGTGTTTTTTCACTCTGGTGCTGAAGGTCCGCTGCGCTGCTGTGTTTCCCCTTTACTCTGTTTTCATTAAAAGCCCCTCAGTCTTAAAACAGCGGCAGTAAAACAGGCGGAGCGGTGGGCCTCCAGCAGCAGTAGTGAGATAACCCTGCCGGTGTAGAGTGGAGCAGCGCGAAGGGAGCTCTTTCAGTCCCGGTGAGTAATTTAGCTAGCTGGCTCTCGGTGAAGCGCGGTCTTATTATAATACTTAACTACAGCGTGGTGAGACTATTTAAACTGAAGCGTGTTAATGGCGAATAACGCTGTAAGATAGCTAAGGCTAGCGAGCTACGGTGGAGCTGGCTAAGCTAATTAGCTTAGCCAGCTCCACCGTAGCTCGCTAGCCTTAGCTTCAGTTAGCCCGATTACCTGCAGCAGCTGCCCGTTCAGAAAAAAAAAAACACAACCAGCGCTGTTTAAGAGCTGCTTTACGAGCTTCTCTCCCAGCATAGGGTGTGTTTTTCTCAATCAGCAGCTGCTTTTAAACCACGCTGTAGTTTAGTAATAAGATCGCGCTTCACCGAGAGCTGAAACAGCCAGTTAAATTACCTAACAGGGCTGAAAGAGCTCCTCTTCTCCGGTCTAATTCGGTGTAAATAAACCCAAACACCTTTGGTTTATTTAGATTTAAGTTAGCAGTTTGTTCTCTCTAGACAAAAAACGAAAATAAGAATAAAAAAATGAAAAAAATGAAAAATAAAAAACAATAAAATAAGGGGGGCGCAGTCTGCGCATGCGCCAGATTTTGCGGCCGCGCGTGCGCAGTAGACCGATTTTTTTGCGGTCCACTGCGCATGCGCCAGATTTTGCGGCCGCGCATGCGCAGAAGACCGCAAAAAATCGGTCTTCTGCGCATGCGCGGCCGCAAAATCTGGCGCATGCGCAGTGGACCATAATTTTTGCGGTCTTCTGCGCATGCGCCAGATTTTGCGGCCGCGCATGCGCAGAAGACCGCAAAAAATTATGGTCCACTGCGCATGCGCGGCCGCAAAATCTGGCGCATGCGCAGACTGCGCCCCCCTTATTTTATTGTTTTTTATTTTTCATTTTTTTCTTTTTTTTATTCTTATTTTCGTTTTTTGTCTAGAGAGAACAAACTGCTAACTTAAATCTAAATAAACCAAAGGTGTTTGGGTTTATTTACACCGAATTAGACCGGAGAAGAGGAGCTCTTTCAGCCCTGTTAGGTAATTTAACTGGCTGTTTCAGCTCTCGGTGAAGCGCGATCTTATTACTAAACTACAGCGTGGTTTAAAAGCAGCTGCTGATTGAGAAAAACACACCCTATGCTGGGAGAGAAGCTCGTAAAGCAGCTCTTAAACAGCGCTGGTTGTGTTTTTTTTTTTCTGAACGGGCAGCTGCTGCAGGTAATCGGGCTAACTGAAGCTAAGGCTAGCGAGCTACGGTGGAGCTGGCTAAGCTAATTAGCTTAGCCAGCTCCACCGTAGCTCGCTAGCCTTAGCTATCTTACAGCGTTATTCGCCATTAACACGCTTCAGTTTAAATAGTCTCACCACGCTGTAGTTAAGTATTATAATAAGACCGCGCTTCACCGAGAGCCAGCTAGCTAAATTACTCACCGGGACTGAAAGAGCTCCCTTCGCGCTGCTCCACTCTACACCGGCAGGGTTATCTCACTACTGCTGCTGGAGGCCCACCGCTCCGCCTGTTTTACTGCCGCTGTTTTAAGACTGAGGGGCTTTTAATGAAAACAGAGTAAAGGGGAAACACAGCAGCGCAGCGGACCTTCAGCACCAGAGTGAAAAAACACTAGATTATTTAACCCAACATTAATGATTGTTCCCCATAAATTACACCTCCTGCAAACTCCCTGAACATCCCGAAGAAAAGGGCGACCGTCTTGTTGTTACTGACTGAATCAGGAGAGACACGACCATTCAAAACTAGGTGTGGGGGCTACGGTGCCCGAAATGTTTATATATATATATATATATATATATATATATATATATATTTTTTTTTAATATTTTACTAGCACTCTTATGTAATTCAGAGTAAGTATAATAATTAACTATGAACAGTTATATTAAAATAATATTGTTATATTAAATCTCAGACACCCCCCCCCCCCCAGCTCTTTTCAATTGACTTTGGTTTCTTCCAAAAGTCACAGCTGAACTGCTGATGATGGATGGTGCATTAGTATAGCTTGTCTAACCCATTTCTTAACGTTGGAAATTGAACAGCACACTTAATTTTCTCTCAGCTCAATGAAAGGCTGGGTTTAATGGTTTAAACTATTAGTCTGCTGTATTTTAGATGTGTTATTTTGAGATTATTTATTGCTAACGTTTATTAAAACAACATTTATGTTTTGTTCTATTTAAATGTATAAATAAAATTACGCTTAACATTATAATGTTTAAAGCAACTGATATATAAAGATAGTGAGACAAATAAAGCAGGGCTAACATTACTGGCTTTTAGTATCCTAGTCTTTCAATACTTTATAGTTCAACTCTTGTTGTTTTTTTTTTTTTTACCTATGTCTGGATAACTTTTACAAGAAGAGTGTTTATAATTGGGCAAAAAAGGCTGTTGTCCCTGAAATGTCCAATGGAGTACGATGGTGAATAAGGGGCTCTGAATGCCAGTGCTGAGACACTGATGTGAAGGCTTAAGAAAACATTAGGAAAATAAAAAAACAGTCAAACCAAGCACTGAAATGTGAGTGTATCATAAAAGGTATATATATTATTATTCCATTTTTTTTGGTACAAAATAAACATTAAGAAAAATAACCAAAACAGACCTATTAAGTTAAGTATAAACATAAGAACTTAAGAAAAAGCATTTTTGTGAATCCCCAGTTTAATATTTTCCCTCTGATTTTTGATCCAGCCATCCATTTGTACTGACAGCAGCAGATAGTGTATATCAATTCTAGAATAAAATTTTGGGTTTATACAGTTTGTGTTCTACACAATTACATAGTACATTAAAAAATGTACTATGTAAGCTGCACATTTGAGATTTGATTTTAAGCCTTTTATATGAGAATGGCACTGACAGCGCTTCTGAAAAAGGTCACCTCTAAAACTGCTGATTCTAAAGAGTTTAGAGTTGCATGCCCACCTGTAAGACCAGACTTTTTACTTCTAAAAAAACAAGTCACTCTATATCTATCCTTAAAAACAATTGCAGAAATTCAGCAACCCAGATCAGTTGTTAATTCAAAAAAAGAGACAGACAAGT